>NC_134356.1:527357744-527657744 GCF_048569485.1 Anomaloglossus baeobatrachus
CAGGCTGTTGAGCTCCCCGGCCGGCGTCCTCCCTGAGCCGCCGGCCGCTTCCTGCATGCACGCTGCCGGAGCGATCCGGAAGTGCTCCCGGGGGCGGGACTTCCGGTCTTGCGGACTTCCGGTTGAGCGCTTCCGGTTTGCGGAGGCAGCGTGGAGGACACGCCGACGCTGGCACGGCCTGTCCGGGGCGGGAGGCGGGGAACGTCAGCCGTCACTGGGGGGGCAGGCCCTTTTGCATAAGGGCTGCCGTGAAGACGTCAGATCATGGTAAGCAACCGTGCTCCCTGTCATGTCTTCCGCTGCAGCTGCATCTGCAGAACCCAGTGTGCCCCCTGCTACTGTAAGTATGGAGGGTGATGGTCCCTCGGACATAGGTCTCAGTCAGATGATTTATGGCTCTCTGGTCTGTGTTTTCTAGGAGGACAAGGCCACTAAGAAAACTGACAGAAATGAAAAGTCAGAGAAGCCTGAGAAGTCAGAGAAGGCTGACAAGTCCGATAAGCCGGTTAGACCTGACAGATTTGAAAAAATTAAAAAATGTCCTGTCTGTATAAAGAAGCTCCCTGCAGTATGGGACAAAAAGCTTTGCCAACAATGCACGGACCAGATTATTAGAGCCGAACAACCGTCCCTGATAGACGAGTTGCGGTCCATGATGAAACAGGAGATTAGGGCCTCCCTGGCCTCCCTCCCTGCTCCTGGCCCTGCTCCTGGACCCTCTTCTCCAAAGAAGAGGAGACTCCAGTCGACCCCGTCTGATCAGGAGGACGCTGATTCCACCTCTGAGGGTCCTGATGAAGGATTTCCCTCTGGGGGGTCTGACCAGTCCTTTCTGTTTCCCTCAGAAGATTTAAGGGATCTTATTGGGGCAGTTCGGAGCACTATGGGATAAGAGGAAGTGCAGTCTCTTCCCTCAATCCAGGATGAAATGTTTGCTGGCCTGAAATCAGTCAAACAGTTAGGATTTCCAGTTCATGCCAATATTCTGGATATTGTCTCTCAGGAATGGGAATTTCCTGAGAGGCGGGTACGGAGTGACCCTAGACGCCGGTTTCCTCTAGAACCTTCTGGATTACATTGGGAGGTCCCAAAAGTAGACGTACAGGTGGCTAGGGTAGCTAAACAAACGTCTCTTCCCTTTGAAGATACTTCCCAACTGAAGGATCAGATGGATAGGAAGGTAGAAGGCCTGTTGAAGCGATCCTGGGAGGCATAGTCTTCTTCTATTCAGGCTAACATTGCCTCCACTTGTGTATCCAGGTCCCTAATTAGGTGGTTAGACCAGTTGGAGGCTCATATTTCCCAAGGGACCCCCTAGGGAGGAATTACTGGAATCCCTTCCCTTGCTTAGGAAGGCTACCAGTTTTTTGGCAGATACCTCGGTGGAATCTGTCCGCCTGGCGGCCAGGACCTCGGTTCTTTCTAACTCTGCCAGACGTGCCCTCTGGCTTAAGGCCTGGAGTGGAGACTCCACCTCCAAAATGAGGCTTTGCTCCCTTCCGTTTAAAGGGGATTTGGTGTTTGGGCCTGCCCTGGATGATATTCTGGACAAGGCGACCGATCGTAAGGCCTTGCCTGATCCTAGACCCACCAGGAAGCGGTCCTTTCGTCCCTCGATGCCTCAGGCCTCCCAGCCCAGAGGGAAAGGGAAGGCAGGCAGGTGGAGCTATCCTAAGGGTAGAGGGAGAAACATCCTCATCCCTCCCCATCAACAACGTCCTCAGCAGGGCAAACAGTGACTCGGCCCGGGTGGGGGGACGACTCTCGGCGTTTCTTCCCCAGTGGCGGTCCATAACCACTTGCCAATGGGTTCTGAAGATCGTCTCGGAAGGTCTCCTCATAGAATTCCTCTCCCCCCCTCGTCCGGGTCTCCGAGTCACTGCTCTGGCGTCGCAGGTTTCACAGGCTCTGTTGTACGCAAAGATTATAGAGCTAATGCACTCGGGGGTCGTTTCCCCAGTCCCGAGTCGGGAAGAAGGGGTAGGACACTACTCCCGCCTCTTCCTTGTCAAGAAGCCGTCTGGCGACGTCCGTATAATAATCAATTTAAAACGTCTAAACCGTCAGGTCAGGTACCGGCGGTTCAAGATGGAGTCAGTAAAATCAGCTATTCCCCTGATAGGTCTACACCACCAGATGGCCTCTAAAGATCTGAAAGACGCCTACTTCCATGTGCCCGTCCATCCGGGTCACAGGCAATACCTCAGGTTTGCGGTGCTACACGGGGAGGAAGTGCTTCATTTCCAATTCAATGTACTTCCCTTCGGGATCTCCTCGGCGCCAAGGATCTTTTCGAAGATCATGGCAGAGGTGGTCGCCTTCATAAGATTGCAGGGTATCGGTCTGGTTCCATATTTGGACAACTTTCTTCTCATGGCTCCATCTGCTCCAACCCTCCGGAGCCATGTGGAAAAGTCTTTGGGAATCCATCCCAGGGACCGAAGGATTCCCAATCTCAAAAAATCACAGTTAAACCCCTCCTCCACTCGGCAGTTTCTCGGAGTGCTGCTGGACTCCGACAGACAGGCATCTTTTCTCCCGGAGGGCCACAAGGTAGCTCTGTTAGCCAAAATATCAAAGCTTCGCAGGCAGGCTCGCCCGACGCTTCGAGCGGCTATGTCAGCTCTGGGTTCCATGACGTCCTGCATTCCCTCAGTCAGGTGGGCTCAGGCCCATTCTCGGTGTCTCCAGGATCATATCCTGGCACATTAGGACAGACTCCCGTCATCCCTAAACAGACGGTTTCGCCTCTCGGGGCCCGTCTCCTCATCCCTTCTCTGGTGGCTGCGGCCCAGCAACCTACAAGTGGGGGTTGCCTGGACGCATGCACCCCTGGTTACACTGACCACAGATGCCAGCCTGCGAGGATGGGGTGCAATGGTGGCAAACTCTCCATTTCAAGGGGTCTGGAGTTCTTACGTCAGCTCCCAATCCTCCAACTACCGGGAGCTCAGGGCAGTCAGGGAAGCCCTCCTTGCGGCTCAGGACCTCGTCCGAGACTCTCACGTCCTGGTATATTCAGACAATGTCACAACAGTGGCACATCTCCGCCATCAGGGCAGTACACGCTCAGGCGCCCTGAAGTCAGTGTCCTCCCGGATCTTTCATTGGGCGGAACAATCACTGCTATCCCTTTCTGCAGTCCATCTGAAGGGCTCACTAAATCTTCAGGCGGATTTCCTGAGTCGTCGGGATGTTCATCCGGGGGAATGGAGCCTGGATCAGGCGGTGTTCTGCTCTCTGGTGGCAAGGTGGGGTACTCCGGAGGTGGACCTCTTTGCTTCGGCAGAGAATCGCAAGGTCGCAACATATTTCTCCCTGAACCCACGGGACATGGCGTTAGGAGTAGACGCTTTCTGCCACGATTGGTCCTTTTGCCTCGCTTACGCGTTCCCCCCTCTTCCTCTTCTCGCAAGGGCCCTGAGGAAGATCAGAGACGAGGGGGTCCCAACTATACTGGTAGCTCCGCTGTGACCTCGGAGGAGTTGGTACAGCCTGGTCATGACTCTAGGAATAGACGGCCCAGTCCTCTTAGGTTCGGACCCCAGCTTACTGTCCCAGGGTCCGATTTTCCATCCGGCTCCCCAGAAACTCAACTTGGCTGCCTGGCTTCTGAGGCCCGGGCACTGAAGGCCCAAGGGCTTTCTGACAGGGTTGTGGCTACCCTGCAGAAGAACCGTAAACCAGTGACTAATAGTATTTACAACAAAATCTGGAAGAAATTCTCCTCCTGGTGTGGTTCTCGGCCTCCTGACCCACTTCAGCCTAATATTGCGCAGATTCTGGACTTTCTCCAGAGTGGATTGGACTTAGGCCTTCGGCCTAGCACCCTGAAAGTTCAGGTGTCAGCCCTCAGTGCAGTCTTTGACACGGCTCTGGCAGATCATCGTTGGATCCGTCGGTTCTTTGTGTCCGCTAGTAGACTCTGTCCACGTCAGAGGGTCCTGACGCCTCGCTGGGATCTCAATGTGGTCCTTACCGGACTATCTCAGTCACCTTTTGAGCCTCTGTGCTCTTGTCACATTCGTTCTCTTTCTCACAAGACTGCTTTTCTTGTGGCTATCACGTCTGCTCGCAGAGTCGGAGAACTTCAGGCTTTGTCTATTCGGGAACCTTACCTGACCATCAGAGATGACGGCATTGTTTTTCAGCTGGACCCTTCCTTCCTTCCCAAGGTGGTTTCGGATTTCCACCGTTCTCAGTCCATCATCCTGCCTTCCTTCTGTCAGAATCCTCGGACTCCCGGTGAGGAAGTGTTTCATTCTTTGGACGTCCGTAGGACTGTATTGCACTACCTGGAGGTTACTGCTTCTTGGCGCCTTGATAGTAACCTGTTTATCCAGCCCTTTGGTCGAAATAAGGGCAGGAAGGTAGCTAAGAGTACCGTCGCCAACTGGATTGTGCGGGCAATTAGAGACGCTTACCTCGCTCAGCATCTCTCTCCACCTACCGGATTTACGGCACACTCCACCAGAGCTACCTCTGTCTCCTGGGCTGAACGGGCAGGGGCCTCCCCTGAGCAGATCTGCAAGGCGGCTACGTGGTCTTCGCTCCATACTTTCACGAAGCATTATCGGTTGGATCTGGATTCCAACAGGGATTTGGCCTTTGGCAGGAAGGTCCTGCAGGCTGTGGTCCCCCCCTAGGTATCAATTCTTTGGTATTCCTCCTATGCTGTCGTGGAAGGGACTAGAGAAATAAGAATTATTCTTACCGATAATTCGGTTTCTAGGACCTTCCACGACAGCAGGTAATTCCCTCCCCTTTGTATTCATATATTCCTGAATGTGTGGTACTTCTCCTATGCTATGGATTCTTTGTAAGACACTGGCTGTGGGAGGTGGGAGGGTCCTTTTAAACCTCTTGAACTTCCTGTCCCAATTAGGGCGTGGAGAGACAACCTCCTATGCTGTCGTGGAAGGTCCTAGAAACCGAATTATCGGTAAGAATAATTCTTATTTTTTCTGCAGGTACCTGCGTTTTTTGCCGTAGTTAATGGTAAAAATCTGCAGGGACCAACCTATGGAAAAACCGCAGTAAAACCGCATGCGGATTTCGTTGCAGCTTTGGTGCAAATTTTTTTTTTTTTTTTTTACCACAGGTGCGGAATTCTTTAAGAGGGTCCGGATTTTCCTTAAGAAAAAGTAACTTTCTAGTGCACACATGGCTTAAGGGTTTTTATTGTTGGTCTTAGTTTATCCGGTGTGTGCACATAAACCATGTAGAGAGGACTATTTTTTTTTTTTTTTTTTGATTAATCGTACACAAAACCATGCTGACACTGGTACCATTTTTCATGCATTTGTTTAAACAGTGACATGTGAATGACTCCTTAGCCCGAGGAGGGGGAAAATGACAACTTCATTACTCACATGGACCCTACACATCAGAGGAATGAGCCATGTTTTCATTTGTGTCCACTTACATAATATGGCATTATGAAATCCCATAACAGGCCAAAAATAGATATTGGCTCTACTCCCAAGTAATTCACGAGTATATGAGCCAAGAAGATACATGTTGAATTAAAAAGAAAATCTTTTTTTTTTTTTTTTTTTTTTTAATACGTAAGAATTAAAAAGAGGCGGTCAGTAACACAAGACCCAAGGTTGTCAAAACAAAAAAATTATACAGATCCAAAATTATCAGTATATCTTATGATTACAATATCCAGGTACATGCAAATGGATAAGAAAAAGGCTCAGAAAAGGTAACCAGGTAGGAATGAATATAGGGTAAACAATAGCGTTCAAAGACTGGGAATGTGTATGTTTAAGAATCATCTATTGATATTATGTCTGCATAACATGCTAGAGAAGTACCGTATTTTTCGCTTTATAAGACGCACCTGATTATAAGACGCACCCCCAAATTTGGTGAAGGAATAGAGAATTTTTTAATAAATGGGGTCCGTCTTATAATGCCAGTGTCCGTCTAACAAATAATATAGGGTATATGTCCCTCATAGCCCCCTCATCCTAAAATTAGCCCCCTTAATCTGGATATGGCCACCTTATATTGAACACGTCCCCCAGTGATGCCACATTTCCCCTATGGCTGGCACACATCCTCTATGGCAGGCAGACAGGGCCACTGTGGCAGGCAGACAGGGCCACTGTGGCAGGCAGACAGGGCCACTGTGGCAGGCAGACAGGGCCACATCACCCTCTGTGGCAGGCAGACAGGGCCACATCACCCTCTGTGGCAGGCAGACAGGGCCACATCACCCTCTGTGGCAGGCAGACAGGGCCACATCACCCTCTGTGGCAGGCAGACAGGGCCACATCACCCTCTGTGGCAGGCAGACAGGGCCACATCACCCTCTGTGGCAGGCAGACAGGGCCACATCACCCTCTGTGGCAGGCAGGCAGGGCCACATCAGCCTCTGTGGCAGGCAGGCAGGGCCACATCAGCCTCTGTGGCAGGCAGGCAGGGCCACATCAGCCTCTGTGGCAGGCAGGCAGGGCCACATCAGCCTCTGTGGCAGGCAGGCAGGGCCACATCAGCCTCTGTGGCATATCGCCCCCATGTTGCTGCTTTTAGTAAAATAAACTCTTTCCTTACCTTCTGCAGCGCTGTCCTGTCTCTGTCTCCCTCCTCGGGGTTGAATTCCTCCTGTCTCCTGCACTTACTACTTCCTGGTTCTAGTGCAGGTCATGTGATCGGGACAGCAGAGAGAGATATCTCTGCATGTCTAATCACAGCCAGCAGGAGGGAGACCAGGCAGACGCTGGAGGAGGTGAGTAAACAGTTTATTATTTTACTACAGCAGCAGCACGGGAGGCCATATCTAACACAGGGGGAGGGGGAATCCTGTGCAATTAAAGGTAAGCACAGGCAGATAATATGCACAGCTCCCTCAGCCCATCAGCGCGATGCAGTTTCAGCACCACGCTTCTGATGGACAGCGGCTGTGCATATTATATGAGCGGGAGAGCAGGAGATCAAAGGCTGCCGCTCCCAGCTCCAAGCAGTCCCCAGCACCGCTCCAGAGCTGCCTGCACCTCCACTGGACTCTGTGTGTGTGTATATATATATATATATATACACCCCCCCGTATATTCGGATTATAAGACGCACCCCCTACTTTCCCCCAAAATTTGGGGGAAGAAAAGTGCGTCTTATAAAGCGAAAAATACGGTAGTTATAATGAGCAAGTCTCAGACACAAGATGCAGTGCCAAGGAAAATCAAATTGAATGGATATGACCATTGAAAAGAAACAGTCTTGTTACAAATAGATTATTGGTAACCCTAAAATATCCACACAATGGCAAGAATTACCCAAACCCAGAGACAAAGAGGGGACAGAAAAAGAAATCCTGAGGAGACAAAAAAATGCAAAGCTTGCAACTTGCAAAAAAGAATACTAGAAAAACAGGCAAGATGCAACATGGAAGAAAAATCTTGGCGTTCTCAAAGTGTCTACCTGATGGCAGTAATCTGAAAAGGAAAAGACCATAACAGTTTGCATCAAAGCAAAAAAAGTATGCAGAAGGTAACTGCAGTATAGCAGGGACAGATCAGAGAGTAATATAAGGGCTTAATGTAAAAGTACAAGCATGAACCAGAAAAGCAAAACAATGGAGATAGACAACCTGAAGGTCAAGACGTACCCCTACACGTGTTTCGTGTAATGCTTCTTCCGCGTGTAGGGTTTGTTTTGTTTTTCTGGTTCATGCTTGTACTTTTATATTAAGCCCTTATTTTCCTCTCTGATCTGTCTGCTATACTGCAATTACCTTCTGCATACTTTATATCGCTTCGTATGTCTCTCCCTGGGAAAGATCAGACTTTGTCTTTTTATTATTTTTTTGCTTTGATGCAAACTGTGCTATGATCTTTTCCTTTTGAGACTACTGCCATCATGTGGGCACTTTGGGAACACCGAGATTTTTCCTCAATGACGCATTCTGCCTGATTTTTCTAGCATCCCATTTTGTAAGCTGTCATCCTTGCATATATTTATTTATTTATTTTTTTTATCCCCTCTGTCTCTGAGCTTGCCAGCCTTACCACACTGCTCCCGCCACGCTTTCTATTGCTGGATGAGGCTGCTATTCCAGCTTGCTGGAGGGAATAACTGGCTAAAGCCAATATTGCTCCACTGGTGGTCAGACCACACTTTCAAATCAGTGCAGGGCCTGCCAGGTACAGCCCTGTCCTCCACGCCTCCTCTGTGCTCCAGAAGTGCTTTCCAGTCATCTGACTAGTGACATGATCCTGCGCGTGTGTCATCAGAACGCTGCCATGTGTATGCGTGCCTCGCGCATACGTTTGGCGCCCCTGAGGCTTCAGTCGCCACAGAGTATTGCACCCAACATTGGGTGTAATGCTAAACTCGGTTCCTGATAAGGTCAGTCCCGGTTTCACCACATTACACACTCAAATACACACCAGGTTGCCCTGTTCCCACTGGGGACTGGGCTAGGGTCGGGTAATCAAGGGATGGCCGACAGAAGCATTTACAGCATGCCTTCAACAGGGGCCTCAGTCCCACTAGCTTAGAAGCTGGGAGGGGGGAGGTGCAGCCAGCAGGGGGAGTCAGGAGCCAACACAACAGTTAGAGAGTTTTCCAGCAGGAGAGCAAGGGAGCAGTCGCATCTACTGGTGCTCCAGTGGGAAGGAGGAGACGTTCGCAATGGTTGCCGCAGGGAGAGGGGTCTCTGCTCCCCACGGAACCGATGCAACACAGGGCGTCAGGACCCTAGGGAAGATCATACTTCACGTTGGTTTTCCAGAATCTGCCTGGACGGGGAAAGTTTTAAGCTTCCCTGTCCACACAGCACCCAACAGCACAGTGTCATATAGGATCCGGGGCCTCGCTTCAAGCCGTAACCCACATCGGAACCGCTGCACCTACAGATAGGGACAAGAGTATATCGTGAATCCCAGGGTCCCCTTGTAGCTTCAAGCCAGAGGATCCACAGACAGATGTTACAAGGAGAAACCCACCGAACACCAAACCGGGCTGATCTCTAAAGGGATTCGGGTTCGACGGAGCCCATCATAGCAAATGACCGGTATTACCTGGGTGAGTGGCATCATACAAAAGTGAGTAAAACAACCTAGAACCGCAGCTATAGATACTGACTCTTTATTACCCATACTGCCGCTCCCCACCACCATTACTACTCCCCCTCATCATCCTCCCTGGGGCCCGCTCTACCTGTGGAGAGCGATACCATCCCTGGCTGCTACTACCAGCTGCCCCGAACAGCGACGGCCCATTCCCTGGCCGCATACCACAGGTGGCATCACAGCAAACAAACACCTCACAACTACCCCCAATATCCTTACCCAGCCATCTTCTGTACGCCTCGGGGCAACGGAGCTGGGCTAGGCCGCCCGTGACGTCGACGGCCCGGCGATGAGTAGGTTAAATTCACCTGCCCCGTGGGCGCTACATACGCACCTGGAATAAGTGTGGTAGCCTGTCCAGAACAACCTGGGGGTGCTGCGGCTCACAACCGCACGCGACGTGAAAGCCTCCCTAGGCCTACCGCCGTGCCTCCAGTAACCCTTACTCCAGCCTCAGCAGGGAGCTTTCCGCTGCACTTCCTGATGAGTGAGGCCTGGGAACTTCTCCTTTCTTCCTGGTGAGTACTGCTTCAGAGGTTCCCCCTCCAAGGACAGGAAACCAACTGATGCGTGTGAAAACTTTTATTCTGTAGGTTTCCTATCCTTGGAGGTCTGATCCCTTCTCTCCGTGGTGCTGTCATGGGTTCTGAAAAAACACATTACTGGTAAGTAATTACGTATTTTGGATAAGTATAATTTTTTTGTTTTGACAACCTTGGTTCTTTTGTTAGTGACCTCCTCTTGTTAAATTTATATGTATTTTTTTTTTTTTTTAAATGTCTAAATAAAGATTTTCTTTTTAATTCAACATGTATCTTCCTGGCTCATATACTCGTGTCTGTTTTAAGTTAAAATAATATGGAATTAAATGGAGGTATCCGATTTTATACTGTGCATATGTTAATACAGTGGTGTGAATGAGGCCAAAAAAAGTAAAACTGTATGTGCCTATGTCATATGATATCTTTTAGATGCTGGTGTAGCCGCTGACTATTCTCAGGTCAAAAGGTCCTGCGCAGTCGCACTACAATGCTTTGATCTGCCCTGCTCAGGGCAGATCAAAGTGTGTCTGCGCAGGACCCCAGTGTTGGCTTGTGTGGATTACATAGGACTCGTCATGCACCCAGGCTTCTATCTTTTTATTTTTGACCTACTGCAAGACCAAATCTAACGTAATTTTAAAGTGATAATACTAATTCTGCTACTCTCATTTTTAGTGCACGGCGAGTTGCTGTAGTAGGGTACAGCGTGTTTAAAAAAAAAAAAAAAAATAGGCATTTAGGCAGGGTTGATTGCGTTAAATTACCTGCTACAAGATAAAAAAAACTACCATTTTAAAGGGAAAAGTCTAATGATTCTGCAATCTGTGCCTGTTAGTATAGGGAGAGTTCTTTCTTGAATAAGACTAGAGAGTGTTTCAAAAAAGCCATTTAGGCAGGGTTGATAGTGCTACATTACCTGCTGCAACAATACCTTAAAGGGATAATTCCAATACATTCTGTTCTTTAATAAAAAATTTGCTTACCTAATTAAAAATGCACAATCATGCGTTAAGGGATGGGAAACTGGCATGGTGCTGACACTGGTGCATGAATTTGCTCTGGCCATATGACAGTGCAAACTGTGTCTGCTTCTGCAAGAGCTCCGCAAACTTCATCTCATTATAGGTTCCTGTCCCAATTTGTAGAGGGGCAAGGTACACCAATGTTGAAGCCAGAACCGTGCAAGCAGGTTGTGGGATAGATGACAGATAATGCTTCCAGTCTGTTTACCAGCACCACTTGGTCTTCAAATATGAACCAGTCTCCCTAACCAAGAGGCTGGACCACATAATCCTCACCCTGATCCTCCTTCCTTCCACTGGGATGAGTCCCAGGAGACAAGTCACCCCACACTTGAACACTCCAAGGAGCTCTGTAACTTTCCATTTATGGCTTCTAGCCTCTAACTGTGCACATTTCAAGAGGGACCTGAGGAGCTTGTGTGCTGTGATTCACGAATAATTGAGCAGCTGACAGTGGGTAACGGCAATTACTCTCTCAAGAGGTGGATGATGATGATGAAACACAGTTGCCATCAGGGGAGGTGAAGATCGCAACTCAGGAAGAGGATCAGATTGTGCAAGTGGAAGACGAGGTGTGATGAAGCCATTGACCCAACCTGGAAAGGTGGCATGCATAGTAATGAGCACAGCATTGCAGAGGGGGCGGGATCTGTAGCACCACAATAGGCAGGAAGAGGCAGTGGGTTCATCAGAGGGAGAAGGCGGTCAACTGTTTGCAAGAGCACCCCAACATGGTCAGATCATAGGCCAAGGGTTCGGTGTTCCCCAGTCTGGGTTGTATTTTTACTGAAAGTCCTGAAGATAAGAGGACAGTTATTTGCAGCATCTGCAATAGCAAGCTGAGCAGAGGCAAAAACACAACCAGCTTGAACACCACCAGCATGCTCAAGTACAATGCAGCCAAGTACCCCACTAGATGGTCGGAATACCTGGGTAGAAAACCAGTGTCCGAGGGTGAAACCACTGTCACTTCCTCTGGGCTACGTGCATCCCAATCTGCTGTCCATAGAGCAGGTGCGCATGCCTCCTCCCCTGAACCTGTGGTTGTACATATACAACTAACATCAGCAACCACGTCCGCTTCCTTGTACAAGTGCAGCGTTCAGTTGTCCCTACCCCAGACTTTGAAACAGAAGCGGAAATACTCAGCCACCCACCTACAGGCCCAAACATTAAACTGCCAGATTGCTTGCTATGGAAATGTTGCCATTTTAGCTTGTGAAGACTGAGTCTTTTGGCAACCACTTGGCAGCAGCCATCCCTCGGTACTCGGTCTCCCAGTGTGCCATCTCCACCTTACACAAGCATGTGTCCAACAACATCATCCATGCTCTGACCAACGCAGTTACTGGTAATGTTCACTTAACCACAGACACGTGGACAATTGCTTGTGGACAGAGAGGCTAAATTTCCCTTATGGCACACTGCGTGAACCTGGTTGAGGAAAGGACAAAGTCGAACCCTAGGACACTACACATGCTTCCAACGCATAGAATAGCAGGCCAAAGTTCCATTGAGGTTTCCCTCTCTTTGTACGCCAGTTTCTGCACCCTCTCCTCCTCCTGATCCTCAGCTGAATTGCCCTTCCCATCAGTCCCAAGCTGGCAATGCTGCAGCACTGCCTCGTCAAAGTGGCAATACGCTCTGCTGAAACTTATCTCTTTAGGTGATAAACCACACCGCATCAGATCTGTTGAAATGTCTTACAGACCAATCAGTGGCTCTTGCTGCTGAACCTAGAACCAGGCCTGGTCATGTACCTTAAAGGACATAACCTTGTGGCTGCTCTGAAGTTCGGCAATTGGACAACGTTCCAAGCCTGGCTGACGTGCTTACCTTGTTGTACAGCAGTTTCTGAAAACATACCCAGACTTGCCGGACCTATTTGTCAAGGTATGCCACGTCTGCGCCCATTTCAGAAAGTCACCTGCCGCTACCACCAGTCTGGCAGTGCTGCCACAGTGCTTTCAATTGCCACCTTATAGAATACTTTGCAATCTGCCCATGTGCTGGAACTCAACATTACACATGTTGGCAAGCCTTAAGGCCACTTTACACGCGGCGATTTATCGTGCGATCGCACCCGCCCAAATCATTTGTGCAACACAGGCAATTTGTTACCCGTGTCGCACAAACTCGATAACCCCCGTCACATGTACTTACCTCCCGAACGACCTCGCTGTGGGTGGCGAACATCCTCTTCCTGAAGGGGGAGGGACGTTAGGCGTCACAGCAACGTCACACAGCAGCCGGCCAATAGAAGCGGAGGGGTGGAGATGAGCGGGACGTAACATCCCGCCCACCTCCTTCCTTCCGCATTGCCGGTGGCTGCAGGTAAGCTGCAGTTCATGGTTCCCGGGGTGTCACACGGAGCGATGTGTGCTCCCTCGGGAACAATGAAAAACCGGCGGGCAGTAGAACATTCGATTTTTTTGAAAATGAGCGACGTGTCAACGAGCAACGATAAGGTGAGTATTTTTGCTCGATCACAGTCACTCATAGCTGTCAAACGCTACGATATGTCAAACGATGCCGGATGTGCGTCACTAACAACATGACCCCGACGACATATCGTTTGCTATATCGTAGCGTGTAACGGGGCCTTTAGTGGGCAGCAGAGAGCAGTAGTTGATTATGAGCTCCAACATTCCCATTGGACTCCCAATCAGTCTCTGCACATAACCACTGCGGAGTGGGCATGGATGTCTGACATCTATGAGGTTCTCCAAAACTTTGAGGACTCTACCAAGATGGTGAGTGGTGATGATGCAATAGTCAGCGTAACTATCCCGCTGCAGTGTTTACACTTGCTGCTCACTATGAAAGAGCGTTGCATGCCATACAGGTGGTTATGGAGCAAGAACTTACACTGGATGATACTACCCAGCCAGCCTCATCCCATCTTCTCAGCCCAGATTTGGAGACAGACAGGAAGAGAAGGAACAGGAGTTGTTTGTCTGCACTACAGAGGGGACTAACAACACCAGCTTCTTGTCTGTTCAGCATGGATAGCCTAAAGAGGAGTAGAGGCAGGAGGAGATGGAGAATAGTCTTTGTACTGGTGAGGACCCTAAAAGGTTGCCTCTTGGTAGTCTGGCACTCATGGCAGAGTTCATGTCCTATTGCTTGTCCCAAGACACTTGTGCAATATGCATTTTGGGCACCACCAAATACTGGTTGTGCACCTTTATCGACCCACAGTATAAGGAGAAATGTTCATCTCTCCTTCTGGTGTCAGAAAGGCCTACTAGACTGGAACTATAACTGAAGGCCATTGTTGAAATCGTTGCTCCAAAAACTTCCCTTCAGATAACAATGGTGTCAGAGCTACTGCTACTTTGGACAACTAAGGATTAGAGAGGAGGGACATGCACACCAGGTGCAACACAGGCAGGAGCAGAATGTCCAAGACCTGAGAAGGTTTCATGAAAATGTTCCAGTAGCAAGGGATGTTTGTGCGGGGTATTCTGACAAGGAGGAAGAAGTTGACGAAGATGGTGAAGGGACACCTAGGTGACCGTACCAGCGTCTTCTGTGATTCCTCAGTGCCATATAACTATTGTGTATCCAAGCTGGACACGTGGCAAGAACTCTCCTTGAATGTCTTTGAGGTGCTGGCCTCCTCTTCCGCTAGTGTCTTTTCTGAGCAGGTTTTTAGTTCCACCAAGGACATCATAACATATAATCAAATCACAGCTGCCTGTCACAGGAAAAAGCAGACAGGCTGACTCTTATAAAATTGAACAAGGGCTACATTTCCCCAGACTTTGTCATCCCACCAGATGACACCAAGAAAACATAGTCATCCAAAATGTTCAGTTTTGTAAGTTAAAAAAGGGAAGGAGCGCCATTTCACTTCTTTAACACACAATAGATAGGCTAGAATAGATAGCGAATGCCATGTCGCATTTGGAGACACACGGAGGTGCCGAAACAGTGGAAACCCACCACAAGTGACCCCATTTTGGAAACTAGAACCCTCAAAAGAAACTAATCTAGAGATGTGGTGAACACCTTGAACCACCGGGTGCTTCAGATAATTTTATAATATTTAGCCATAAAAATAAAAAAATAATTTTTCCCACAAAAATGTTGCTTTGTCCTTGAATTTTTCATTTTCACAAAGGTATCAGGGAAAAATAGACCATACTATTTCTTGTACAATTTCTGCTGAGTTCGCCAACCCCACATATGCAGTCAAAAACACTTTTGAGGCACAGGGCAAAGCTCAGAAGGGAAGTAGCGCCATATTGGAATGCAGATTCAGGTTTTGCTTTGTAGTTGCCATGTGACATTCGCAAAGCTTCTGAGGTGTCAGAAAAGCAGACCTCCATAAGTGACCCCACTACAAAGTACAGCTGTCAATGATCTAGGAATGCCGGTGTGTCACTGAATCTTATACTATTCTACATTGAAGAGAAAATAATTACATTTTTACCACAAAAATGTTGATTTAGCCCCAGATTTTACATTTACACAACTGTAAATGGGTAAAAATGGCACCAAAAGTTATCACACAATTTCTGCAGAGTGTAGTAATACCCCACATGTGGCTGTATAGTACTGCTTAGCTACACGCCGAGACTCAGGAGGGAAGGAGCGCTATTTGACTCTTGGAGCACAGAATAGTTTGCAGACTCCAAATACAGAGCCCCTAAGTGCTAGAACAGCAGAATTCTCCAAGTGACCCCCATTGTGTAAATTACACCCCTCTAGAAATGTATCTACAGGTGTAGTGACTATTTTGACTCCATGGGTGTTTTCAAAAACAAGGTTTAGTTAAAATGTACTTTATTGACTTCCGGATCCTGTCCTGGCTGAGGTGACAGCATAGAGGGGAAGCTCCTGCCACCCCCCGGAGAAACCGACAGAAAATAACTCACCCGGACACGTGGATGAGACAAAAAGACCTTGGAGGGGAATTAGAAGTCAGCAGGCATGGAGCGGTACCTCCTGAGAAGTGCTGGCTGCAGCGAGATGTCCCGGAGAAGCAATGATCCTGAAGTGCCATGTGTGGAGGAAGAAATTAACATGGCGCCGGAGAGTCTGGTGGAGGAGGGGACGGAGTCCCAGCTGCAAGCCGCGGTAACACAGATTAGGAGAGGGGGAGATAAAGGAGATGCGAGCTATGAGACTGAAGAGGAGGGGGCTGGGGAGAGATGGATGCAGGGGACAGAAGAGGAAGGATCTCAGTGGGAAGATGAAGGCGACATGGACATGGAAGAGAGAGGGGAAGGAGGAATTAGCAAGCAAAGATTGCACAGTGGAGCAGCAGGAAGAGAAGGGAAAATAATTAAGCAACATGAGGGACCTAATCCTGAAAGACCTCACCAGAAGCTACATGCCAGAAACACTAGTACCCCCTGTAAAGAAAACAAGAAGCAGCCAGGGACACCAATGTCTCAATCATGCAAATTACTGCTGGCAGAGAGAGGGAAAAGCTCAGTGCAAAATAAGAAATATAAGACAATAGCACCACCTGGAGGCCAAAACAAGTACAACCAGGAGCTCAATATAGATTATAAAAAATTAGCTGTAGAAGTGACATCACATCTGTCAAAAGAGATCAAAGTGGTCATTGAGACAGCCATACAAACATCATTGGCTGCTATGCAAAATCAGATAAACGTCCAGGCATCTAGATTGGCAGAAACGGAACAGAGAATATCTGATTCTGAAGAAACAATTTTGGCTATGCAAGGACAAATAGCAAGTCTAGTGAAGTCTAATGAATATCTGAAAGACAAGGCTGAAGACTTGGAGAATCGGTCGAGACGAAATAATTTACGTATAGTCGGGCTGCCAGAATCGGTCTCATTGGGGCAACTGGACAATATATGTGAGCTGGAGCTACCTCAGGCCTTAGGCATAAAGGCAAAATTCAGAGTAGAAAGGGCTCATAGAGTGGGACCACTGCGACAACAAGAGGCGAACAAGGGAGAGGAACAGAATCTCAACAAGAAAAACCCGGTGAGGGCTAGACAGGTGATAGTTAAATATCTAGATTACAAGCACAAGGAGGAAATACTGAGGGCCTTTAGGGAACGAAAGCGCCCGTTACATTACCAAGGCAATAAATTGCTGATTTTTGGTGATTACTCGGCTGAAGTGTCCAGAAGAAGAAAAGATTTTAGCAAAATTTGCACATTTCTGTATAACAAAAAAATAAAATGTCAGCTGATGTACCCTGCTACACTAAAAGTTAAAAACCCCAATGGCTCGTTTGCTTACTACAAAGATTATAAAGAAGCAGAAAATGCTATCATGGCAGAGCCAGACAAGTCCCGGCCAGATGGACAGGGGAGGGGATCTAGTGAAGAGGGGAGCAACAGAAGACGATTTTCCATGAGCCCAGGAAAAGATCCGAAACATCTCAGAGAGCAAACGCAAGTTGAGAGCAGAAAGGAGAGGAGAACAAGCCCAGGATTACAACAACCTACTCCTCGCACGGATCACAGAGACTAACTCTTGGGGAAGATTCAGGATAACTGAAATCAAATAGATCCCTTTCGTATTTTTTGTCAAGGAGAGAGGGTCGAGGGGTCATGAGGGGTGGAAGGGGAGGCTATGTGCCAATTTTTGGGCCTCCTCCTTTTACTCCCTGCTTCACCTTCCCCCCTCCCTTTTTTTTTTTTTTTTTTTTTTTTCTCCTTTCCCCCCCTCTTCCCTTACCTCCTCTTTCCTTTGTCCAAGATCGGCATGCAGACACAATTGAAGGGGATCTAATCTGAACGTCAGGATGGTTTCCAGGACTCAGAGCTAAGTTGGACCCGAATTACCCTTTTTTTTTGTTTTTTTTTTTTTTTTTTTTAATTTTCTCTTCTTCTTGAGAGGTATTAACATAATGTCTCAATCTCCTCATATCATTCGGGGCTCGTTCATGATGGTCCGGGGATAAAATGTATACTTTAAGGGGGGGGGACTAGGGAGCTTGATGGTTTGGTCAGGAAAAGTGGAAGTCACTAACATGGCGAAAAGTGCCAAAAATTTCTCGATAGGGAAAACATGTTTCACAGTTACTTGTTTTTTGTTACTTTTGTTATACTTACAAGGTGGGGAAGGGAAGTGTCAACTTTGGGGGGCTAACAAGGTATTTAGTGATGATTGTCTCGCCTATCGGGAGGCTAGGGCCCACAGGAGAGGGACCAGCAAAAGCAGAATGCATTAGTAACCATGGTACAAATAATTACGTGGAACGTTAAAGGTCTGAGATCTCCTAACAAACGAGCAATGATATTGAGACACCTGAAAAGACTTAAAACAGACATTGCACTATTACAGGAAACGCACTTGGGGAAGGAGGATTTTTTCCGCATGAAGAAACACTGGGTGGGCACCGTATACGGGGCGGAAGCACAAGGCAGGAAAGCGGGTACCATGATTCTTATAAATAAACAACTAAGCCATGAAGTAGTGACACACGAGGCTGATGACCAGGGAAGGTGGCAACACTTAACAATCATTAGTCCAGCGGGCAAACTTAGCATTTATAATGTTTACGGTCCAAACGCACAACAGAACTCCTTTCATGAAGGCATAAAGGCCAGATTACTAACAGAGGGGGGGACTAACATAATAGTGGGAGGAGACTTTAACACAGTTCCAGACTCAGCGGAGGATAGGAGGAGGAGGGAGGAGGGAGTCGGAAACGTGGACAGGAGGTCAGACAATAGAGAGGTAACATTAGAAGATGTAGGATTGAAAGATATCTGGAGACTAACGCATCCGCATGATAGAGAATATACGCACTTTTCACACCCACATGATAGTTGGTCACGTATTGACCAGTTCTGGATATCTCAAGACCTAGTGAATGGAGTACAAAACTGTGAGATAGAGAACATGGTGATATCAGATCATAGTCCAGTGAGATTGGGCATTAGAGAAAAATTCAAGAGAGGTACAGATATCATATGGAGATTTCCATCTTTTCTTCTTAGACAAGAAAACTTCCAAAAAATACTGCAAGAGTGGTGGGGAGAATTCATAGAAGACAACAAGGAACATAAAGGGACACCAATGTTATATTGGGAAACGGCAAAGGCGGTACTGAGGGGTCGATTGATGGGGTATGCGGCCATGATCAAACGAAAAACGAATGAAAATTATAATGCCCTGAGTGAAGCAGTTCGGGTAGCTTACACTAAGTACCTGGCAAACAGATCTCCCACAGCTAAAGACAGATGGTTGGAGGCGAAAAGGGGATTTGACGATTGGGCCAAAAGGAAGGAACAATTATTCTGGTCGCACAAAGAAGCTGAGTTGCATAGATTCGGCAACAAGGCGGGGAGAATGTTGGCAAACCTGGCAAGGGGCAGCAGAAAGATGACAGTGATCCCCAAACTGAAAACAAAGGGGGGAGGGGTGACCACGGACCCTAAGGAAATTAATAAACTGCTGGGAGATTATTATAGAAAATTATATGGGCCAGGAGAGAATGACATGACTGACGAGGCAGAATGGCTGAGACAAGCACACATGCCCAGGTTAAATGAGGAAGACTTGAGTGCCTTGAATGCACCTATTACAGTGGAGGAGGTAATGAGAACAATCGGGGACCTTAACACCAACAAGGCACCGGGACCTGACGGGTTTAATAGCGAATTTTACAGGGCTATGAAGGATCTGATCTCACCGGATCTTACGGCTGTATTTAACGCATTACTGGAAGGAGGGGAAATTCCCAAAAATTCTAATGTAGCATATATCAAATTACTCCCCAAGGGGACCAAAGATCTAGATGATCCCTCTAGCTATAGGCCCATATCACTTATAAACCAGGATTTAAAAATAATGTCCAAGATCATGGCTAACAGATTGGCCATGATTCTACCTAGGATCATTACAGAACACCAGGTGGGGTTTATTAAAGGGAGAAATGCTGTCACTAACATCCGGAGGACAATTCTAGTGTTAGACGCAGTGAGATTAGAGTGCACTGGGAAAGGGGCAAAACCAGCCCTAGTTACTCTTGACGCTGAAAAAGCGTTCGATAATGTAAACTGGAGCTGGTTAGACAGGGTAATGGAGGCCATAGGATTAGTAGGCAAAATGAGACTTTATATCAGAACACTATATGCCAACTCGGGAGCTAGGATACACACTCCGGGCTTTCTATCAGATGTGTTCCCTTTGATGAAGGGAACAAGACAAGGTTGCCCGCTATCTCCCCTCCTATTCAACCTGGCAATTGAACCTTTATCAAGAATTTTACAGGGACAGAACAGCTTTAAAGGGATCAAGATAAGGGAAATGGAAATAAAGGTAGCGCTTTTTGCTGATGATGTTATACTGTATATGGGGGACCCCAGCGCAGATTTACCACAGACTCTTGCCTTGATTGAGAAATTTGGACTAATATCGGGATTTAAGCTAAACAAGAAAAAGTGCGAGATCATGTTTCTGAGGGGGCCTCAAGGACCAACAGGGGGAAACGCAAAGGAGGGTTGTTTCTGTGGCATCCCTATAGCACAGACTTCAATTAAATACCTGGGAATACATATAGGGAGAACGATGGAATCGATCTACGAGCTAAATTACGGACCGTTAATAAGGAAAATTATAACACAAATCAAGGGATGGAAGGGTCTGCCTCTACCACTTCTGGCAAGATGTCACCTGATAAAAATGATGAGCTTTCCTAGACTACTATATCCATTCCAGACAATCCCGTTATTACTAAAACTAAAGGATGTGAATAGACTGAACTCTGCGTATGCGGATTTTGTATGGAGGGGAAGGAAACCCAGAATAAAATTGCGTACACTGATGAAGTCAGCGGAGGAGGGAGGACTTAGCTTCCCAGATGTTCGGGGATATAATCTGGTGTGTATAATGAGGCATGTGTTGGATTGGATGAGAGGGACGAGTAGGCACTCAGACTACGGTATGGAAGCTAAGTATGCATCACCATGGGATTTGACGTCCATTCTACACTCTCCATTGTCCAAGGTGGAAAGGCACATAAGGTGCTCAATCATATTCCGAGACACTATGTTAACCTGGAAGTCAGTGAGAAAGAAGCTGAGTCTTTCATGGAAAGTGTCTAAGTACTTGAACCCTTGGGCATCTCCAAACTTCCCCTTGGGAAGAGAAAACAAGCTGTTTATTAGATGGAAAGAGAAGGGCATTAGGTGGGTGAAAGACGTTATGAATGTGGAGGAGAGAAGGTGGATGACAGGCAAAGAAGTGCTAGATAAGTATGACCTCAATAGCTCGCATATTATCCAATACGAACAATTAAAATTTGGGGTGCTTGGAGATCTGAGTGAGCTTGGAAGGGAACTGAACAGAAGTTTGATTGATGAACTTATGGAAGGTGATATAGCAAGTGTCAATGTCTCTCATATCTACCGAATATTTCGGGGGGTGCTTATATCTAGGGAAGATAGCCGTACCCTAACAGCTTGGGGGAAACAATTGAAAGGACAAGAAGTGGTGGGCACCATATTGAAGGGTTGGGTACAAGTGCGGAAACATGTTACTAATGAGAGATGGAGGGACACTCAATTTAGAATCTTACATAGGGCTATCTTGGGATTCAATATACCAGGAAGAGATATGCGATGTCCTAAGTGTCAAGAAGAGAAAACAGATATGTTACATGGATTATGGGAATGTAAGAAAATTCAGGGGTTTTGGAATCAAGTTAGGGCATTTGTTAGAGCAACATGGGGAATTTCTAGTGATTTAGAGTTAATGGTGTGGATTTTTCACTCCTTTGAGAAAGGAGTAAGAGGGGGTTCGGAGGCGCAGGGACAGAAAAATTTTGCAATACTACATGACATAGCCATGATAGCCAAACGATGTATTTTAAAACACTGGATACACAGAGAGAGCCCATCCATGAAGGAAGTCATTGGCGAATTACACAACCTATTGAGACTAGAAAAAATGGCAGCGGAAAGGGACAAAGACAGGTTGACAGGCAAGTTTTTTGGGAGATGGAGAAACTTTATTGAACGCCAATTTACCCCGGGAGAGATAAATAATGTGATGACACCTTTTACACACTCAGAGTGGTATCTCTTGAATGATATCCAAGACAACTTGGGTAAATTAAGAATCATCCAGTAGTGGGTTGTGGAGAGCGGAGAAGATGAGCAGATAAGGGTATATCGGGACACATCAGCAACTTCGGAAATACCTAGGGTTGACACAGGTTTTAACGACTTACCAAAGAGCAGTCTGGAATTTTAAGTTGGGACAATATCCCCTATTATGTTTTATTCTGTCAGAGGAATGTTCTTCTTTTGTAACCATGAAGGTCTTTGTTATGTTTATAAAAATTGAAAAATTTAATAAAAACATTTGGAAAAAAAAAAAAATGTACTTTATTCGTGGGACAACCCCTTTAAGTGCATAGAAGTAAATGAAGACCATTGTTATTGGGAGCCATTATTAGTTTACTGTCACTACGTATGATTGTGCACTAGATGGCACTGTGTAACTGTACAATTCTGTAACTCCGCAGTATCTTCACATCACACAGAGTAGGAAGCATTGTGATGTGCCGAACAAGAAATTCAGAAGTTGCTGAACTTTTCTTTATGTAATGGCTTTCACTGGTCTCAATTTAGGAGATGGATTTTGAAGCGAATATATCATCTATTTAAAGGGAACCTGCCACCAGATTTGGGGCCTATAAGCTGCGGCCACCACCAGTGAGCTCTTATATACACAATTCTAATATGGTGTATATAAGAGCATAGGCCGCTCTGTATAGCATAAAAAATACTTTTTTGATACTCATGTAGAAAGGCGGTCCTATGGGTGTCATTGCTCTCCAGTCCGGCGCCTCCTCTCTGCTGTGATCTCTCTCCTCCTTCTATATCCTGCCCCGTGTGGATGATGCAATCTACATCTTCTACACCAGCCGGCATTGCGATCCTGCGCAGGCACACTTTGATCTGCCTTGCTCAGGGCATGTGTGTTGATATGAGGATAAAATAATTTTTTTCACTGTTCAGTGAAAATTGACTTGGAATGCATATGCATATTGAATCCTTTTTTCCAAAACGATTTGATATGTTTACAAATGTGGACACTAGGAGCCCCTCGGATGGCCATGGGTTAAATTGGAGGAATTCATCAAGGATCTGCACCTGCTTACTTGAAGGACTTTCATTAATGGATATATAAAGGACTCGCATCACTAAGTAAAGCCACTTGACAAAGGCTACACCACAATAGCCGAAACGTGTCGCTGTACGTCATTATTCCAGAGGGTTATGGCTTGATATGCTCATATGTCTATATGACCATTTTTTAACTGGAACCAATCAATAATAAATTACCTGGAAATTTACTGACAGTGTATCTCTCCTCCTTGCGCTGGGCAGAACCTTTTTCTATTTGCAAGCCACAGGCAGCTGCGCCTGCAGCCCGAGCAGCAGAGGAAAGCATGGGCACACTTAACAGGGTGAGCTGAAGTTTTTTGTTTATAATCATGAGAGAAGTGTCGGTCGTCTATCACAGCCCCCAGAAAGTAATGAAGTACCACCCCTCCCCCAGTTAGGTACAAGGGGGCTATGCAGACAGCATTATTTGTAAGTATTATGTTACTTCCCTGCCTCTTTGAGACCTCCACAGCTGTTATTAAATTACTGGCCCCTCTGAAAACCATGCCCCATTCTACACAGTAAAGCTGGCAAGTCAGCTGCAGATAACAGAATATTTTTTGCCTAATACAGACAAAATAAAAATTGTTAACCCATGCACCCCCTGGCGGTTTTCCATTTTTCTTTTTTCTTATTCCTTTTTTCCTCTGCTTCTTCCAATAGCCATAACTTTTTATTTTTGTGTCCACATAGCCATATGAGGGCTTGTTTCATGAGGGATGACTTGTACTTTTGAAAGAGACCATTAATTTTACCATATAGGGAACTAGAAAACGGGGAAAAAAACAAGTGTGATGAAATTGCAAACAAAGTTCAATTCCACAATTGTTTTGTTTTTTTTAAACCATATTCACTATATAGTACAACTGACGTGGCCGTATGATGCTTCAGGTCAGCAATAGTACTTAGATACCAAAGATGTATAGTATTTCTTTTATTTAATTCAGAAGTAGGTTAAAACATTTTTTTAAAAAATGTAGCTTTTGGCACCATTTTCTGAGATCCGTAACGTTTTCAGTTTTCGGCATCCGGGGCTGTGTGATGCGACTAAGCTGACATTTTTACTAATAGCATTTTTGGGTAGATGCAGAGTTTTTACTTTTTTCCATTACGCTGTTTGGATTAATCTATTTTATATTTTGATAGATTGGACATTTCTGAATACAGCAATACCAAATATATCTACCGTATTTTTCGTTTTATAAGACGCACCCCAAATTTAGAGAAAACAAAAGTAAAAAAAAGACATTGGGTCAGTTTTATAATACAGTGGTGTCTTACCGGGGGGGGGGGGGGGAGGCAGCAGCAGTGGTCACAGGAGGCAGGGGCAGTGCTGGAGTAGGCGATGCTGCAGGTGGTGCAGAGGGTGGCCCAGATACTCACTGGGGCTGTGGCGCTGCTCTGTCCTGGAGCTGTGGGCTCTGCTCTTTGGTGAGGCACAGGGCTCTGCTCCATCCTGGGGCATTGGGCTCTGCGTGGAGGCTTCAAAGAAATGGAGGCCAGAATCGGTGCCTGCGCTAAAGAGAGCTTGAGCTGAGATCTCCATCTGCGCATGCGCAGACTCTGAGTGCCATTATTTGAACTACTCACCGCCAATGGCCACACAGATGCCCGCCGTTGCAGGCCGCACAGATGCCCGAGGCCACAGGTCGCACAGATGCCCTTCACCGGCCGCACAGAGCTCTGCCAGCCCCTGCACAGAGGAGCGCCCGCAGCACAGTGCACAGCATTGTCCCTACCTCCTCTGACCCTTCTCCACCACCCTCCGGTAAGCTACATTCGGATTTTAAGACGTACCCCTCCTTTTCCTCCCAACGTTTTGGGAGGAAAAGTGCGTCTTATAATCTGAAAAATATGGTAATTTGGGGGGTGATTTGAAATGTTTTATGTTTTTTTTTTTTAAAACAAATTTTCACACTTTGTATTAGTAGTCCCCTTGGGGGTCTTGAAGTTGCTTGTGCTGTACAGAGCAGTGCATCAGCATTGCTCTGTACAGAAGAAATTATGATTTCCTTTGACACTGACTCGCATCCGGCCTCCACAGGAAATACGTCTTGACAGTGATAGGGGACATCAGCTGACCCTTGGCTGTCAGGAGAACCCATGGGTGCCCTGCGATCACATTACCGGGCCACCAATGGGAGCTTGAAATGACACGCTCTCTGGCAGCGTGTGTTAAAGCGAATCTGTCACCACATTTGACCTACCTAAACTATTAATATGGACCTACAAGTTATAGACTGCTGAAAAATGTCATACTTGCCTACTTTTTATCAGATGCCTTGTTGTGGATAAATGTATCTTTTATCACTTTATGTAAATGAGCTTTCCTAGGCTATGGGGCAGATGCTGCCTGGAAGATAACTCCGCCTCCAGAGATTATTTTAAATAAAAGGGGTGTTTTTTCATTGGCTGTACAGCACTGCTTAGCCACACGGCGAGACACAGGAGGGTAGGAACACTATTTGACTCTTGCAACACTGAGTTTCCTAGAATAGTTTGTGGACTCCATATACAGAGTGCCTCAGGTGCCAGAACAGCAGAATTCCTCCTCGTGTCCCATTTTCTGGGATTTATCTACAGGTGTAGTGACAATTTTCACTCCATGGGTGTTTTCCAGAAACAATCAGTAATGGATATTGCTGGATGAAAATTGTAAATCTGCCATCGTACTGCCTAGTTCATTGTAGTGCCTGAAGACTGCGCCCAGTTTGTGCTTCTGGAGACACCCCCCACCATAAATTAAATGAGCTATTCTCACTATAGTAAGTGAGCACCTTGAACCTCCATGTGCTTTATGGAATTTTACAACGCTGAATCGTGAAAATGAAAAAAATTGATCTTTCCCACAAAAATGTTGCTTTAGCCCCCGATTTTTTTATTTTCACAAAGGTAGCAGGAGAAAATGTACTGCAAAATTGTTGTGCAATTTATCCTTATTATGCCGATACCCCATAAATGGTAGAAAACTACATTTTGGGCACACTGCCGAGCTCCAAAAGGAAGGAGTAATGTTTTAGAGTGCAGACTTTGATGGAATGGTCTGCGGGTGTCATGTTGATTTTTGAAAGGCCTTGATGTGCCTAATCAGTGGAAACCTGCCACAAGTGACCATATTTTGGAAACTAGATCCCTCAAAGAATTATTCTAGAGGTGAAGTGAGCACATTAAACCCACAGGTGCTTCACATAATTTGCTTTAGCCCCAACCTTTTTCATTTTCACAAGGGTTGCAGGAGAAAATGTACCCCCGCATTTCTTGTGTAATTTCTCCTGAGTATATAGATACCGCAGATGTGGTGGGAAACTACTGTTTGGGCACACTACTGAGCTCCAACAAATAGGAGTGACGTTTGGAACTCAGACTCTGATGGAATGGTCTGTGGGCATCATGTCGTATTTGGAGAGATCTTGATGGGCCTAAACATAAATAGTAGAAACCCCCCACAGATGACCCCAATATTGAAACTAATCTGGTGTTTCCCTGGTATGTAAATTTTACAATGTGTTGGCATATGTGAGTTGTATAGAGTACATCAGTTTGGCATACAGTAAGTAAATTGTTCAGAATATATCAGGCTGGCATATGTGAGTTGTGTAGAGTGTATTAGGTTGGCTTATGTAAGTTGTGTAGAGTGTCTATGTGAGTTGTGTAGAGTACTTCAGGTTGGCATATGTGAGTTGTGTAGAACTAAATTTAGTAGTCCATGGACATGTGATAGACTTTGAAGTATTCTTTTATACACAGGCTAGGTTGGTTGGGGCAAGTGTCACATTGACAAGTGGTGTCCTTTCTTATCCCTTTTCTGTAACACACTTCACACTTTTTTTGCGACCTTCATTTTTTGCTGTTTGAGGGACCTCACCTGAGAAATGTTGCCCTTTTTCAACACAAGCACCTTCAGTTCCAGAGGTACTGGGTCCCGCTCCTTCCTGACTTGCATATACTACAGCCTTGATCATTACCTCCTGCAGCTGAAGGAAGGCACCTGTTTGGCCTGCACATCGTAATAGCATGTAAGAATTATACATTGCCATCTGTACGTTGTGCACGGCCAGCTTCTTGTACCACACTTTTGTTTTACACATGGCACTGTAGAGCTGAAGGCCTTGATCAGAGAGCTCAACTCCCTCCATGTTTTTATTGTACCCCAGGGCACAGTCTGGTTTGCAGACCTATTCAGAGGTACCGCAAACAACAATTGGGGTTCTGTCATCATCATGTATTGTGGTCAAGAAAAGGACCCCCCTCTTGTCCTTATACTTGAACACAAGCATGTTGTCACTACATTGGGCTCTGCTCTTGCCCTTTCTGAGCAGCTGCCCAGTTAGCGACTTAGGGAGACCTTTCTAATTTCTGCTCACTGTACTGCAAGCTGCAGTAGCTTTGGCAGAGAGAGATTTGAAGAGACGGATGTGTGGCGTCCCTGAGGCTTCAGTCGCCACAGAGGTACTGCACCTTAGCCAGAGGTGTGGTATTCCATTCAGGGTAAGGAGGAGGTCATAACCAGTTCACGCAAAGCATATCACCCTCACTTAGTAACACCTCAGCAGACAAGGCAAGGGCGTGATTATACTCGAAGCCAGGCCGGGGAGTGGAGTCTTGCAAGTGGGGACAAATGCATTCAGTCAATGGTGGAGTGTGGAGAAATAAGGAAAGGAGGAGTGGAGGAGTGAAGACCTGATGCCTGGAGCTAGTGACGCTCGGCCCAGGCACTGACAGAAGGGGTCCTAGAGACCACGGGAAATAATATCTTCCGTGGCCTTGTTCCACATAATCTACAGGTGGAAGAACTTGGTCACAACACGGGGACTGGTCTCTAGGCTAGAGGAGAAGAACCTATGTACTCCACAGGCCAAAACAGCGCGTAAGGTGACTTCAAGCACCAAAGCCACATCCACACATGAATTCGCTGGAACGTGACCAAAAAGGACCAAGCGATAGACCATCACACCACCCAAAAGGGTCCACGGGCATTGACACAGGGTTCAGTGAGCGAGGGCGCAAGGCAGGAGGGCGAAGCAAGTGCAGACACGACCAAGGAAGGTACACTTAAGAAAGGTGCACCGGACGCAACCTCCAAACTACCCGACATAGGCTGAGGCACATCACAGTAAAACCCCAGCACTCCAAAGGCGGTCACTGGCATTTCGTGTTACCTTGGAATCTGCTACAGTGAGTAAAAACCTTGAGACTGCATCCCTGTGTCACTCCGTTATTCCCCTGCGCATCCAGCACACCAATCCCTGCCATCATAGACTACTACTCCCATCCGCCCTGGAGCCCAGCTCTACCTGTGGAGAGCTGTACTATCCAAGCTGCATCATCATCTGCCCCGGGGAGCCCCATCCCGCAGCGGCGGCACCTAACTTGCCGCATACCACAGGTGGCGTCACAAATAAACTGTCATCATCCCATTCCTATTTACTAAATGACACTGCTAGGGTCACGGAACCGGGCCTTGCGACTGCGGCCCCCCCAGGAGCAGAAACTGCTGCCCGGTAACGATTCACCCAAGGCCCTGGTGCGGGCGTGTCAGATGCTGGTAAAAAAGGTATCTACGTAGAGGTGATAACCCTTATCTTTCAGTGGGTGCACCAAGTCCTGCACAATTTTCCCACTCACTCCCAGGGAGGGTTATTCAGGGGGTTCAATTCAGGTGTACTTCCTTTCATAAACCTTAAATTTGTGTTTCCTGAGGTAATATCACATAGCTTCTATATTTTAATTCCGTACCTCTTAGGCCTTGTGCGCACTAGGCGTTTTTGCCGCGTTTTTAGCGGCGTTTTTTACCGCGTTTTTGTGCTGAAAACGCAGTGACATTGCTTCCCCAGCAATGTCAATGGGTTTTCATAAGTGCTGTCCGCACACAGCGTTTTTTTTTAGCTGCGTTTTTGTGGTGACCACAAAAACGCAGCATGTCAATTATTTCTGCGTTTTTCACTGCGTTTTTCACCCATTGAATTCAATGAGATGTTAAAAACGCAATGAAAAATGCATATAGCCGCGTTTCTATGACTAAAAACGCAGCTATAAACGCAAGGGGTGGGTACTACAGTGACGTGTACAGGAAGAGGATTCCTTCTGTTGGTAAACACAGAAGCGTGAATCCTCCCGGTACCGTCACCACTGCTTCCACCTCCCGTCCTGTGCATGTCAGCTCCGTGCGGCGCCATGCCTGGGCGGGAGGTGGAGGCAGCGGCGAAAATCAAAGTGAACAGTAGAAAAAAAAAAAAGTCATATACTCACCTGTCCGCAGGGTCCCGGTGCCATGCCCGCTCCCAGCTCCTCCCGGTCCCGCCGCTCTGGCTGTGTGCAGTCTCCCCGGGGCAGGACCTTGCTTGCAGGACCTGGCGGTGGATCACCTGATGCAGTCACCTGACGCATCAGCTGATCGCGGTGACGCGGGCGCCCGGCCGGCTATCAGCTGATCCTGCCGTCAGGGGACTTCATCAGCTGATTACCGGCAGCTCTTGCAGCGATCGGACGGGATCAGACTCCTGTCCAATCGATCGCTCCAGGAGCTGCCGGTAATCAGCACAGCACATAAGTGAGTATTATTTATTTTTTTTTTTTTTCTACTGATGCATCAGCTGATTGTATAATCGGCTTTTATACAATCAGCTGATGTGTGATGTGATTCACATCCTTGAACCTGACAGATCATCTGATCGGTATGCCTTCCAGCAAACCGATCAGATGATATTGGATCCTGATTGGACGGCGCGGGACCCTAACCCAGGATTACTGCGGAGGGGGGTTCTTTATTTCAATAAAGATGGAGTCACTAATTGTGTTGTGTTTTATTTCTAATAAAAATATTTTTCTGTGTGTTGTGGTTTTTTTTTATCTGTACTAGAAATTCATGGTGGCCATGTCTAATATTGGCGTGACACCATGAATTTCGGGCTTAGGGCCAGCTGATAATATACAGCTAGCCCTAACTCCATTATTACCCGGCTAGCCACCCGGCTTCAGGGCAGCTGGAAGAGTTGGATACAGCGCCAGAAGATGGCGCTTCTATGAAAGCGCCATTTTCTGAGGTGGCTGCGGGACTGCAATTCGCAGTGGGGGTGCCCAGAAAGCATGGGCACCCTGCACTGTGGATTCCAATCCCCAGCTGCCTAGTTGTACCCGGCTGGACTCAAAAATTAGGCGAAGCCCACGTCATTTTTTTTTTTTAATTATTTCATGAAATAATTAAAAAAAAGGGCTTCTCTATATTTTTGGTTCCCAGCCGGGTACAAATAGGCAGCTGGGGGTTGGGGGCAGCCCGTACCTGCCTGCTGTACCCGGCTAGCATACAAAAATATGGCGAAGCCCATGTCATTTTTTTTTTCTTTTTGGGCAAAAAACTGCATACAGTCCTGGAAGGAGGATGCTGAGCCTTGTAGTTCTGCAGCTTCTGTCTGCTCTCCTGCATACACTAGTGAATGGAGGATGCTGACACTTGTAGTTCTGCAGCTGCTGTCTGCTCTCCTGCATACACTAGTGAATGGAGGATGCTGAGACTTGAAGTTCTGCAGCTGCTGTCTGCTCTCCTGCATACACTAGTGAATGGAGGATGCTGAGACTTGTAGTTCTGCAGCTGCTGTCTGCTCTCCTGCATACACTAGTGAATGGAGGATGCTGAGACTTGTAGTTCTGCAGCTGCTGTCTGCTCTCCTGCATACACTAGTTCTGCAGCTGTCTGCTCTCCTGCATACAATGAACATTTTGAAGAAGGAAATGACATCAGACCTTTTTTTTTTTTTTTTTTTTTTCATCAACAATCTTTAATGGCATTGTGCACTGATTAAAAACGCAGTGAGCAAAAACGCAGCAAAAAACGCACCAAATCGCGGCAAAAACGCATGCGTTTTTGCCGCGTTTTTTTAGCCGCGGGTGCGTTTTTTAGACAAAAACGCACATAAAAACGCAGCGTGAAAAAAACGCCTAGTGCGCACATACCCTTACTGTGGAGGTATTGCCAGAATTTCAGCCTCTCCTTGAAGTGTATTAGGGACACATCCACACAGAATTCCCTTTGGAGAATGAAAACCTTAAAAAAAAGTTGATTTCCAGGAGGCCAGCAGTATTAAATTAGATTCATTATCGGACCACAAAATCAAGAATCCGTGGCTCATCATTTTTAGACGGTGAAGTCCATAGGGGGTCACTAGTAGTGGGCACGGGCTCATTTGCTGACCTGAGGCGTCTGTGTGGACATTCATTATCACTAGAGGAGGAGGAAAAGCAGTGAGATCACCTCCCTCACTATCAGCATCTGAGCCAAGGACAGCATATACCTCCTATGCTGAATATACAGTCATATGAAAAAGTTTGGGCACCCCTATTAATGTTAACCTTTTTTCTTTATAACAATTTGGGTTTTTGCAACAGCTATTTCAGTTTCATATATCTAATAACTGATGGACTGAGTAATATTTCTGGATTGAAATGAGGTTTATTGTACTAACAGAAAATGTGCAATCTACATTTAATCATCAAACCAAAATGACTAATAAATAGTAAAGAGGATCTACTCTACAGACCAGAAAAAAAACCTCTAAAACATCACATTTATTAATTCCATTAAAATAATTTGTCTCAATCTAAAACACTGGAGTCATATCCACTTGTTAAAGTCACTCAACAAAAAGTCGTGAAGTGTGAAAAAAATGTGAGGTCCTGAAATAGGGCAGTGGGCAAGGGGCGTGCACCACCAAAAGATTTGGTTATTTTATATATATATATATATATAAAGTATCAAAATAGCGGGATAGGGGGACCTAATATTCCCTGGTATTTATCCCTACCTAACAACAGAGGTTAATTTACACCTTAAATTGTTGGGTGCCCCCGTTCCTCGGTGGCTCGCCCTGTTTGTCCCTGTCACTATCTCTGACCTAATAACCACCACCAAGTGCAATGTGCTTGAGTGATTATGCCGTCATGTGTCATAGGTCATCATTTAAGGACCCTAACCTCATGTAAATATTAGGATTATCAATCCCCAATTCACCGGATAGCTATCTGGCTGTAATGATTGGAGAGATACATGAAGTGGGGGCCTTAACAAAAAGATATGATGTGCCTGAATGTCCCAGTACTTATCCTGCCAGGACTGGTCTTGATCCCGACGCGTTTCCCCCCAATGTATTGGGGTTCATCAGGGGATGTATATATTGCAAGATGTCTCTATTTAATTTAGGCCATCAATCTCCTCATCTTTCCATAGGTCCGTCAAATGGATGGATAATGCCTCCCTGTGGGGGTCCAGTTGTCCTGGATCACCCTGTCACATGCTGGATGTATAATCAGACCTCCTCCCTAGGTGGCAATACACCGTATGGGAGCCTCTGTAGAAGTGAGTGCCTGCAATGGCAACCTTTCACTTTGGCACCGGCTGCATAATAGTCTATAATATACTATTATGCAGTTGGTGCCATGTCGGTGATCATGTCCTGTAAGGTGCCACACTGTCCATAAAAGCAGGGCAGATCAAAGTGCATATGTGCAGGACTGCAATGGAGGGCTCTCTGTGAATGACGCAGAAAATGTCATGCACATGGGGCTGGGAAGGAGGATGGCAACTGCACAAGATGGAGAATATGCCGGACCGAGGGCAGCGACGCAGACCAGACTGGACCACCCCAGGTGAATATTATAAAGGTGTTTTTCACGTTATACAGCGCGGCCTGGGCTCTTATATACAGTATTCTAGAAGGCGGTATATAAGGGCTCACTGATGGTGGCCGCAGCTCATAAGGGAAAAACCTGATAACAGGTTCCCTTTAAGGTATGAAACCTTAGTCAAAGTTGGGTAAGCACATAAATCTCCAAGGGTGCACAAACCTTTGAAGCAGCCCATTTTCCTTTTTGTAATTTTTAAAATGTAAAAGATTAAAATATTATTATTTTTTGTCTATAATACAAAGGACAAGTGCCATCTTCAACTTGCTTAACTGTTCATAAAAACAGCAATTTTGACCAGGGGTGCCCAGACTTTTAGATGCCATTGTATATGTATTGTAAAGATTTGGGCTCACTTGGCTTCTTAACAGCTGTTCCCCTGTCTACCTAGTTAACAGTCCATACCACTTTGTCTTCTGCCTGCTCAGGTTAAAGGTTCAGCTCCTTCAGTATGAACACACCTTTGGAGGACTGCTCACCTCCCTACACAGACACATAATGAATCCAGAGACCTTCATTTTACCTTCTGGACCACACCCTAGGGTGGAGATATGTGAAAAGCCATCCCACCCAGCTCTTTAGCGGTTCACAAACCTGATTAACCCTTTCAACAGCTAACATGTTGGTCATGCTTCCAGATTCACATCACTGAGGGTGACAACCTCAATGAAACATCTCCCATCCAGGATTTTACAAGAGACCTATTTACAGTATATGCAGCACAGACCAAAAGTTTGGACACACCTTCTCATTCAAAGAGTTTTCTTTATTTTCAGGACTCTGAAAATTGTAGATTCACATTGATGGCATCAAAACTATGAATTAAAACATGTGGAATGAAATACTTAAAAAAGTGTGAAACAACTGAAAATATGTCTTATATTGTAGGTTCTTCAAAGTAGCCACCTTTTGCTTTGATTACTGCTTTGCACACTCTTGGCATTCTCTTGATGAGCTTCAAGAGGTAGTCACCGGAAATGGTTTTCCAACAGTCTTTAAGGATTTCCCAGAGATGCTTAGCACTTGTTTGCTTGTTTGCCTTCACTCGGTCCAGCTCATCCCAAACCATCTGGCTTGGGTTCAGGTCTGGTGACTGTGGAGGCCAGGTCATCTGGCATAGCACCCCATCACTCCCCTTCTTAGTCAAATAGCCCTTACACAGCCTGGAGGTGTGTTTGGGGTCATTGTCCTGTTGAAAAATAAATGATGGTCCATCTAAATGCAAACCGGATGGAATAGCACGCCGCTGCAAGACGCTGTGGTAGCCATGCTGGTTCTGTATGCCTTCAATTTTGAATAAATCCCCAACAGTGTCACCAGCAAAGCACCCCCACACCATCACACCTCCTCCTCCATGCTTCATGATGGAAACCAGGCATGTAGAGTCCATCCGTTCACCTTTTCTACCAAGACACGGTGATCGGATGCAAAGATCTCAAATTTGGACTCATCAGACTAAAGCACAGATTTCCACTGGCCTAATATCCATTCCTTGTGTTCTTTAGCCCACACAAGTCTTTTCTGCTTGTTGCCTGTCCTTAGCAGTGGTTTCCTAGCAGCTATTTTACCATGAAGGCCTGCTGCACAAAGTCTCCTCTTAACAGTTATTCTAGAGATGAGAAGGTGTGTCCAAACTTTTGGTCTGTACTGTATAATGTGAATCTAAATATCTCTTAAATAGAAATCTCCCCCTTAGTATGTGAATATTTATCAATGCTAAAAATATAATATGTATTCCCTACACAATGGTTCACTAGTTGCAGATGTACATTTGTTCCTGTTCTCCTTGTTCTCAAAAATACTAGTGGTGGTAATGTGACGCCCTGGCAAAACCAGGTAGTCATAAATAGTTCACATCCTCCTTGTTACCATCACAACCCACACTTAGCCATAACACACAGCCATAAAACCCTAGCCACCCCCTCATGACAACCAGGGCACACCAGTGGGCGGGAGCAGACGGATGAGAACGCCCACCTAGGGGTCTTGAGGAGTCAGGGGCGGGAACAAGCCAGTCAAGAAGATCAGCTTGGAGTAGTGAGGTTGTAGCCTCAGGGCAGTGAAGCTGACAGTTGAAGTGGAATCAGGGGTAGGGGCCCCTGGACTACCCGGTTAGGTGGCAGACGGTGAGCAGAGCCTCAGGCAATGGAGATCCGGTCGCGGGAGACCCAAAGTGGACCGGGGCAGGGTTGTAGCCCGCTGGTACCGACAGCGGGAATCCGGTCCGGAGGCCATGCACAGGCGGGTGCCTGGACCCTAGGGCGAGGAAGGTTGCAAGCCCCTCTCCAATTAACCAGCCGGGGACAAGGTTCCAGACATTGTCCCAATTTACTGCCCAGATAGAGCGAAACGGATGCCCAACGCGGGGGATAGGGTGTCCGGCAAGAACCCACTGAAATCCCAAGGGTCAGCTTTCGTGGGCCACAGCTCCCAACACAAATAAAACCAGGAGTGGACTTCTCCGTTCCATGCGAAGTTGTCCAAAAGAGAAGGAGACACAAAGTGCAGGAGGAAGGGATATCTGCTAATCAACCTGGGTGCGGGACCTGAATGCACCCTCCAAAGGCGGCGAGCCACTGGCAACCTGGTTTACTACTGGACTTGTGTGAAATTATTGAACTGTGAGTACAGCACTATCCCCTGGTCCGGTCCGGCGTGCCACCTCCAGCAGCCATCACTCCCGTGTTCGACCCTCGGGCCCCGGGACTACACCTCCCCTACCTGTGGAGGGGATCCCATCTTGCTGCCCCCTGTTCCATTAGCCCCGGGCGCCCCACCAGCAGGCAGCGGCGGTGCCAACATCCTTCACCGCAACCCACGGGTGGCGTCACAGACAACTCCCCTGTAAATATCCCTTTCTGACGGTCGTGAGGACAGGCGGCCGTGTGAGCCCGGGTCCGGTCACCACTCGAGCCGCAGCAGCGACCCCGGATCCGAGTAGGCGCCCGAGAGAAGCGGCAACGGCCCCCACCCACAACAGTAACCCTACAGAAAGGATCTTTTCTTATCAAATTAACAGCCCTTAAACAGTAAAAAAATATTTATACCCACAATGCACAGACAAGATGTCTTGTTTCTATTCTGCTCTGCCCCATGTGACATGAAAACCCCAGTTACGTCACCTACTGTATATATACAGTGTCTTGCGAAAGTATTCGGCCCCCTTGAATTTTTCAACCTTTTCCCACATTTCAGGCTTCAAGCATAAAAATAAAAAAATCTAATGTTATGGTGAAGAATCAACAAGTGGGACACAATTGTGAAGTTGAGCGAAATTTATTGCTTATTTTAAACTTTTGTAAGAAATAATAAACTGAAAATTGGGTCGTGCAATATTATTCGTCCCCTTTACTTTCAGTGCAGCAAACTCACTCCAAAAGTTCATTGAGGATCTCTGAATGATCCAATATTGTCCTATATGACTGATGATGACAAATATAAGCCACCTGTGTGTAATCTAGTCTCCGTATAAATGCACCTGCTCTGTGATAGCCTCAGTGTTCTGTTTAAAGCGCAGATAGCATCATGAAGACCAAGGAACACAACACGCGGGTCTGTGATACTGTTGTGGAGACATTTAAAGCCGGATTTGATAACAAAAAGATTTCCACAACTATAAGCATCCCAGGAAGCACTGTGCAAGTGATCATATTGAAATGGAAGGAGTATCATACCACTGCAAATCTACCAAGACCCGGCCGTCCCTCAAAAATTTAATCTCAAGCAAGAAGAAGACTGATCAGAGATGCAGCCAAGAAGCCCATGATCACTCTGGATGAACTGCAGAGATCTACAGCTGAGGTGGGAGAGTCTGTTCATAGGACAACAATCAGTCGTACACTGCACAAATCTGGCCTTTATGGAAGAGTGGCAAGGGGAAAGCCATTTCTCAAAGATATCCATAAAAAATGTTGTTTAAAGTTTGCCACAAGCCACCTGGGAGACACCCCAAACATGTGGAAGAAGGTGCTCTGGTCAGATTAAACCAAAATCGAACTATTTGGGCACAATGCCAAACGATGTGTTTGGTGTAAAAGCAACACAGCTCATCACCCTGAACACACCATCCCCACTGTCAAACATGGTGGTGACAGCATCATGGTATGGGCCTGCTTTTCTTCAGCTGGGACAGGTAAGATGGTTAAAATTGATGGGAAGATGGATGGAGCCAAATCCAGGACCATTCTTGAAGAAAACCTGTTGGAGTCTGCAAAAGACCTGCGACTGGGGCGGAGATTTGTCGACAATGATTCAAAACATAAAGCAAAATCTACAATTGAATGGGTCACAAATAAACATATCCAGGTGTTAGAATGGCCAAGTCACAGTCCAGACCTGAATCCAATCGAGAATCTGTGGAAAGAGCTGAAAACTGCTGTTCACAAACGCTCTCCATCCAACCTCACTCAGCTCCAGCTGTTTGCAAAGGAAGAATGGGCAAGAATTTCAGTCTCTCGATGTGCAAAACTGATAGAGATATACCCCAAGCGACTTGCAGCTCTAATCGCAGCAAAAGGTGGCGCTACAAAGTATTAACTTAAAGGGGCCGAATAATATTGCATGCCCCAATTTTCAGTTTATTACTTTTTATAAAAGTTTAAAATAAGTAATACATTTTGTTCACCTTCATAAATTGTGTCCCACTTGCTGTTGATTCTTCACCATATTAAAATTTTTATCTTTATGTTTGAAGCCTGCAATGTGGGAAAAGGTTGGAAAATTCAAGCGAGCCAAATACTTTTGCAAGGCAGTGTACTTTACACTGTGTGCAGAATTATTAGACAAGTTGTATTTTAGAGGATTTTTTTATTATTGATCAACAACTATGTTCTCAATCAACCCAAAAGACTCATAAATATCAAAGCTTACTATTTTTGGAAGTTGGAGTGTTTTTTTTTTTTAGATTTGGCTATCTTAGGAGGATATCTGTTTGTGCAGGTAAATATTACTGTGCAGAATTATTAGGCAACTTAATAAAAACCAAATATATTCCCATCTCACTTGTTTATTTTTATAAGTTAAACCAATATAACTGCACAAAATTTAGAAATAAACATTTCTAACATGCAAAAACAAACCCCCCAAAAATTAGTGACCAATATAGCCACCTTTCTTTAGGATGACACTCAGCAGCCTACCATCCATAGATTCTGTCAGTTGCTTGATCTGTTTACAATCAACATTGCGTGCAGCAGCCACCACAGCCTCCCAGACACTGTTCCGAGAGGTGTACTGTTTTCCCTCCCTGTAGAACTTACATTTTATGAGGTACCACAGGTTCTCTATGGAATTCAGATCAGGTGAACAAGGGGGCCATGTCATTATTTTTTCATCTCTTAGACCTTTACTGGCCAGCCACGCTGTGGAGAAGTTGGATGCATGTGATGGAGCATTGTCCTGCATGAAAATCATGTTTTTCTTGAACAATACAGACTTCTTCATGTACCACTGTTTGAAGAAGTTGTCTTCCAGAAACTGGCAGTAGGTCTGGGAGTTGAGCTTCACTCCATCCTCAACCTAAAAAGGTCCCACAAGTTCATCTTTGATGATCCCAGCCCATACCAGTACCCCACCTCCACCTTGCTGGCGTCTGAGTCGGAGTGGAGCTCTCTGCCCTTTACTGATCCAGCTTCTGGCCCATCCATCTGGCCCATCAAGAGTCACTCTCATTAAATCAGTCCATAAAATCTTTGAAAAATAAGTCTTAAGATATTTCTTGGTCCAGTCTTGACGTTTTATCTTATGTTTCTTGTTCAAAGGTGGTCATTTTTCAGCCTTCCTTACCTTGGCCATGTCCCTGAGTATGGCACACCTTGTGCTTTTTGATACTCCAGTAACATTGCAGCTCTGAAATATGGCCAAACTGCAAGATATCTCACAATTTTGGACTTTTCAGAGCCTGTCAAACTTCTCTTCTGACCCATTTTGACAAAGGAAAGGAAGATGCCTAATAATTAAGCACACGTTATATAGGGTGTTGATGTCATTACACCACACCCCTCCTCATTACAGAGATGCACATCACCTTATTTACTTAATTGGTAGTTGGTGCTCAAGCCTATACAGCTTGGAGTAGGACAACATGTATAAAACGTATCATGTGATCAAAATACTAATTTGCCTAATAATTCTGCACCCAGTGTATTAATGAAATTTCTTCATATAGATCCAGAGATATGAGCCTTTTAATTTAGTGACAATTTTTATATTCTATACCAAGGGGTTGTGGCTCATGAATTCTTAGAGGGCGTACTTTTGACTGCTCTGCATCACTATCTTGTGAGCACCGCCCCCATGGCAAAGACCACAAAAATAAATTGTCCCACTATTTAAAAAGCCCCATATCTCTGCAACTGTTTGGCAAATTTAAGAACCGACCATCATACTTAGGGTGTAATTCTGGTGTCCCTACACTGCTCCGCTTCTCCATTCTGGCAGGGATGTTGACGCGCTCCCTACCGCAGCCACACACGTGTTCCTGCTGTTCCAGCTCCCTGTTCCCAGGGCCTGCGCATTTGGCAGGTCTCCTGGCAATATGGTTAGGACATGAGAACATGCTCCCCGCTTCTTAAAGGGACAGAGCCCACACTTTTGAAGTGTCCCCAGATAACTGGCTATTTAAGGCACCTGTCACGGGTGTGTCTCAGTTAAAGGGAACCTGTCACCTAGAATATGCGTTCTGAGCTATCAGCAGACGCATGTGTGCCCTAATTACACCTTCCTACCCATCCTTGTGCCGGAAAATTGTATAATATGAAAGTAATAAAAAACGTTTTATTACCTTCATATTTCCTATGTAAATTAGAGAGCCGCTGGCCACATGGGCAGCGCCTTGTCCTATGGACGTCTGCATACTTTCTGTGATATCACGCCCCTGTGGGCGTGATACCATGAAGTCACATGAGCGACGTCCCCGTCGCTCATTCTATCCTGCGCGCATTGTGGCAGGCTTCTTTTCCGGGTGTTCACTCTCCGGCTTCAGAAGTGCACTGCGCATGCGCAGTGCGCGTCTGAAACTGACAAGGAGAACCCGGAAGAGAAGCCTGCGCAATGGTAAGTATAAACGCGCAGGATAGAATGAGTGACAGGGACGTTGCTCATGTGACATGTGTCCAGCGGCTCTCTAATTTACATAGGAAATATGAAGGTAATAAAATGTTTTTTATTACTTTCATATTATACAATTTTATAACACAGGGATGGGTAGAGAGGTGTAATTAGGGCACACATGCGTCTGCTGATAGGTCAGAATGCATATTCTGGGTGACAGATTCCCTTTAACAGACAACTCTGTGGTATCTGGCTACAGAAGGTCGATGCGTTTGGCTGCACAAACTGCTACTTGATATTCCATTCTATCTTCCTTGGTGTGAAGGGAGTTCTATGTATTTTCCCTATTAGGGATAACTCTTTCCCTTTTGGACCACGCGGATATCACGGTAAGTCATCTGCAAATCTTTTTCCCCACTCCCTCTGTCTCTATATACTTGCATTTCCCCTTGTTTTTTTGCCAGTGATAGAGTTTACGCCTATGCTGTCCAGATTGCAATGCATCAGCTAAGTATCTCTTTTTTTCAAATACAGTGGAACATTGCATTAAGAGTAACTTGGTTTGAGAGCGTTTTGCAAGACAAGCAAAGCTTTTTACAAATTTGTAACTTGTTTTAAGAGCAATACTTTGCAAAAAGAGCAAATCCTCACCGTGCACACTTCCAGTTCTGTCCATTCACCATGTTCTAACCGCTCTAGAGGTAACTGTCTGTCCATATGTACTGTATACAGTATTCCATTGTACAGTATATACTATATAGCATTTCTATCAATTTGCATTTGTGGATACAGTATTGTACCCTCTCCAGGCTAACCAGCACAGCACATTGTTTATACTGTACCTCTCGCACACCAACAATTCTATTGTAAGCTAAAGTGCAGTTTAATTTGCTTTATGTTTTCTTTGTCGCTCCATTGGGAGACCCAGACAATTGGGTGTATAGCTTCTGCCTCCGGAGGCCACACAAAGTACTACACTTTAAAAAGTGTAACCCCTCCCCTCTGCTATACACCCTCCCGTGCATCACGGGCTCATCAGTTTTTATGCTTTGTGTTGAAGGAGGCTGACACTCACACAATGCTCCACATTTTAGTCAGCAGCAGCTGCTGATTATATCGGATGGAAGAAAAGAGGGCCCTAACAGGGCCCCCGGCATGCTCCCTTCTCACCCCACTAAGTCGGCGGTGTTGTTAAGGTTGAGGTACCCATTGCGGGTACACAGGCCGGAGCCACATGCCGTTTTCCTTCCCCATCCCTTAGGGGCTCTGGGGAAGTGGGATCCTATCCGGTCATCCAGGCACTGGGACCGGCCTCCCTCCGCAGCCCCTGTGGGATTCTGCCGGACAGGAGACGGAGTATCATCAGGGACAGGGCCCTGCATCTACAGGTACTCTGTGTCCTCTTGGGGACGGTGCATAGAGCACCTTGACCCCAGACGCTGCAGCGACTGCGGTGATTGGTATGACGCCGGGACTACCGCGCCGACCGCGCCTGCCGGCCGCGGTTTTAACTTTAGTCCCCGGCTTTTGCGGCCTAGTGCCTTACACTCCCGCCCCTGCCAGTCAGGGGGAAGGGCGGGACGGTCGGTCTAACGCCGACAGTGAGAGCTGGAGCCCACTTGGCTGTCCTCCGCCCCCCTCACTAAGCACTCTACGGCACAGATCCCCGCACAGGTACTCAGTGTCCCCTTGGGGACGGTGCATGGAGCACCTTGGCCTCAGATTTGGCAGCGACTGCGGGGTTGGTACGGGACTACCGCGCCGACCGCGCCTGCCTGCCGGCCGCGGTGTTTAACTTTAGCCCCCGGCTTTTGCGGCCTAGTGCCTTAACTCCCGCCCCCGGACCTGCCAGTCAGGGGGAAGGGCGGGACGGTCGGGCTGACGCCGACAGTGAGGGCCGGAGCACACTTGGCTGTCCTCCGCCCCCCTCACTAATCACTCTACGAGATCCCCGCAAGGTACTCAGTGTCCCCTTGGGGACGGTGCATGGAGCACCTTGGCCTCAGACTTGGCAGCGCCTGCGGGGTTAGTACAGACTACCGCGCCGACCGTGCCTGCTGGCCGGCCGCGGTTTTTAACTCTAGCCCCCGGCTTTTGCGGCCTAGCGCCTTAAACTCCCACCCCCGGCTCTGCCAGTCAGGGGGAAGGGCGGGACGGCCAGTCTGAGGCCGACAGTGAGGGCTGGAGCACACTCGGCTGTCCTCCGCCCCCCTCACGTTTCACTCGGGGCACCAGATTCCCGCACTTTTCGGGTTACGCCCACGGCTCCCCCCTCCACTGTAAACGCCGACAGCCATGTTTTTAAGCAGCACACACTGCTTGAGCGGTCGGTACGCCAGGGGGCTTCTTCTCGGTGCTGGGCCCCCTAGAGTGCTGAACTGTATATATAGATATATAATGTTTGTATGCATTTTTCACAATTCGGCTGTACATATGTATCCCTCAGTGATCACTGTGAGCATTGCTCGGGCCATGTGGCACTCGCTCAGCCGGAGCCGGGGGCACTGGTTGAGCTCCGCCGGCGTCCCCTGTCCAGGCGGCAGGGACAGAGTTGCAGCTTTTGCTGAGAAACTCTCTGAGTCATTTTCACTATCCATGGCTCAGGCTATGGACAAATGGTCTGCTAAGATACTAGGAGCTTGCAGTCTAGACCGGCCCCTTACACAGGACCCAGGCACTGCGGGATCGCCCCCAGGCCTCTCTCGGTCTGCGACGAAGCGTGCTCCTGGGGTGGCCTCTAGTTATTATGTGGTGGACTCCGGCACGAACCGCAGTCCCAGACCGGCTAAGCGGCCTTGCTTAGAATCTTCTCCGACTTTATCAAGGGTCTCAGCTTGAGGACTCTATAGAGGATGAGGCGGAGGTCGCAACCCAGGACTCTGTCCGGACGTGGCTCTCAAGGCTTCAGAGATGCTGTCCAGAAGCACAGGGCTTTCCCGGACAAGCGTTTTTTTACTAAACGCCTTATAACACATGTTGTCCCTTCCCCTCTGACGTTGTTAAGGGTTGGACTCAGTGTCCCAAGGTGCCCCTCCAGTCTCTTGACTGGCGGCTAGATCAGTAGTAACAGTGGCTGACGGTTCAACACTCAAGAATGCCACGGACAGGCAGAGCTCCTAATGAGATCCATCTATGAAGCCATAGGCGCGTCTGTTGCCCCAGCCTTTGCAGCAGTGGGGGCACTCCAGGCTATCTCAGCTGCTCTGTCTGAGATTAATGCGGTCATACTCTGCTCCGCAATTAGCGTCCTGACGTCTCAGGCGTCGGTATTTTCATCCTCCGCCGTGCATGCTGTCCTGGACTCGGCTAGCCGTACAGCGGTAGCATCCGCCACTCCGGTGGCAGTCCGCAGGGCCATGTGGCTACGCGAAGGGAAGGCAGATTCTGCTTCCAAGAAGCTCTTGTCCGGTTTGCTTTTTTCTGACGACCGATTGTTTGGCTGAACAATCGGATGAAACGATTGAGCAGTCCAAGGGAAAGGACTCGTGCTTACCCAGCCCAAACCAAAGAGACCTCAGCACCCTCAGCTAGGTCCCAATCCTCATCGTCCAGCGGGCCACAGAAGAGCCAGAGAACCTCTTCTGCATGGCGGTCCAGGTCAGGGGAGCGGTCCCCACATGTCCAAGACCGATGGATGAGACATTCTGTCTTACGGTTACAGGATAGAGCTCAGTTCTCGTCCTCCGACTCGTTTCTTCAGAGCATCTCCGCCCCCCGAGCGAGCCGATGCACGTTTTCAGGTGGTGAACACTCTGACGGCAGGAGGAGTTGCGATCCCCGTTCCCCTTCAAGAACGTAGTCGCGGTTTTTACTCCAGCTTGTTCGTGGTACCAAGATAGGAGGGATCACTCCGCCCCGTTCCGGACTTCACACTGCTCAACAGACAGAGAACCTGACGGTTCCGGATGGAATCTCTCCGCTTTGTCATCGCCTCGATGGCCCAAGGAGACTTCCTAGCATCAATCGACATCAGGGATGCTTATCTCCATGTGCCGATTGCACCAGAGCATCAACGCTTCCTGCGTTTCGCCATCAGGTCGGGTCTTCACCAAAGTCATGGCAACAGTGGTGCCGGTCCTACACTCTCATGCCTCGGGATGGAGTTTCATACTCTCTCAGCGATAGTGAAGCTTCCGCTGCATAAACAGCGCTCACTACAGACAGGGGTGCACTCTCTCCTTCGGACCCAGTCACACCCCTTAAGGCGCCTCATACACTTCCTAAGGAAGATGGGGGCAGCAATGGAGGCAGTTCCCTTGCGCAGATTCGTCTGCGTCCGCTTCTATCGGACACCGCAAATGGGACAGGAGGTCGACGTCCCTAAACAAGAACGCCTCTATTTCCCTCGCAAATCTTTCCGGCCCCAGCCGGGGCTGGGGTCACGACGGACGCGAGTCTGTCAGGGTGGGGAGCGGTCTCCCTCCGCCACAGGACTCAGGGAACCTGGACTCCGACAGGGTCCTCCCTTCAGATCAATGTTCTGGAGATAAGGGCAGTGTCTCTAGCCCTAAAGGCGTTCCAGCGGTGGCTGGAAGGCAGGCAGATCCGAATTCAGTCGGACAACGCCACGGCGGTTGCGTACATCAACCACCAGGGCGGCACACGCAGTCGTCAAGCCTTCCCAGAAGTTCGGCAGACTCTGCTGTGGGCGGAAGCCACAGCCTCCACCATCTCCGCAGTTCACATCCCGGGCGTAGAAAACTGAGAAGCAGATTTTCTCAGTCGCCAGGGCATGGAAGCAGGGGAATGGTCTCTTCACCCGGACGTGTTTCTAGAGTTCTGTTGCCGCTGGGGAACACCGGACGTCGATCTAAAGGCGTCTCGGCACAACAACAAAGTCCCGGCATTCATGGCTCGGTCCAAGGATCACAGAGCTCTGGCGACAGACACGTTAGTTCAGGACTGGTCGCAGTTTCGACTTATGTATTTCCTCCTCTGGCTCTACTGCCCAGAGGGTTACGCAAGATCAGGTCAGACTGCCGCCGCACCATCCTCGTCGCTCCAGACTAGCCGAGGAGATCGTGGTACCCGGATCTGTGGCACCTCACGGTGGGTCAACCGTGGGCACTCCCAGACCGACCAGACTTGCTGTCTCAAGGGCCTTTTTTCCATCTGAATTCTGCGGCCCTCATCCTGATGGTGTGGCCATTGAGCCCTGGCCCCTAGCGTCATCAGGGTTATCTCAAGATGTCATCGCCACCATGAGACAGCCAAGGAAACCAACGTCCGCCGAGATTTAGCCCAGGACTTGGAGGATCTTCTTATCCTGGTGCTCTGATCAGGGTTTACTCCCTGGCCGTTTGCCTTGTCCACTTTTCCTTCTTTCTTTCACTTCAATCCGGAATGGACAAGGGCTTGTCTCGGCTCTCTCAAGGAACAAGTATCGGCGCTTTCCGTGTTTTTTTTTTCAAAACCGTCTAGCCAGGCTTCCGCAGGTCCGCACGTTCCTGCAGGGGGGTTGACCACATAGTCCCGTATTACGAACGTCCGTTCGCACCCTGGGATCTTAACAGTGTGCTGACGACTCTTCAGAAGCCATCTTTCGAGCCGATGCGGGAGGTCTCTCTATCTCGCCCTTCGCAGAAGGTGGCCTTCCTAGTGGCAGTCACATCACTCAGGAGAGTGTCTGAGCTAGCAGCGCTATCATACAGAGCCCACTTCCTGGTGTTTCACCAGGATAAGGGGTTCTGCGTCCGGTCCCGGACTTTCTCCCTAAGGTATCCCCGTTTCATCTCAAGCAGGATATCTTCTTATCCTCTTTGGGCCCTCATCCAGTTCACCAATGGGAAAAGGATTTGCATTTATTAGATCTGGTGAGAGCACTCCGGCTCTACATTTCTCGCACGGCGCCCCGGCGCCGGTCTGATGCGCTCTTTGTCCTTGTCGCGGGCCAGAGTAAGGGATTTCAGGTTTTCAAGTCAACCTTGGCTCGGTGGATCAAGGAACTGATTCTTGAAGCCTACCGTTCTTGTGGGCTTCCAATTCCTGCAGGGCTGTAAGCCCATTCTACCAGAGCCGTAGATGCTTCCTGGGCACTGCGACACCAGGCTACGGCTCAGCAGGTGTGTCAGGCGGCTACCTGGTCGAGTCTGCACACTTTCACGAGAAACTATCAGGTACATGCCTCTGCTTCGGCAGATGCCAGCCTAGGTAGGCGACTCCTTCAGGCGGCAGTTGCCCACCTATAAGAGGGGGCCGTTTTCGGCTCTTTTTATCGAGGTATTCTTTTACCCACCCAGGGATTGCTTTTGGACATCCCAATTGTCTGGGTCTCCCAATGGAGCGACAAAGAAGGGAATTTTGTTTACTTACCGTAAATTCCTTTTCTTCTAGCTCCTATTGGGAGACCCAGCACCCGCCCCTGTTCCCTTCGGGCTGTTGTTCTTTGTGTACACATGTTGTTCATGTTGAATTGTTCTTTTGGTTCATGGTTTCAGTTCTCCGAACATCCTTCGGATGAATTTACCTTAGACCAATTTATAAGTTTCCTCCTTCCTGCTTTGGCACCAAAACTGATGAGCCCGTGATGCACGGGAGGGTGTATAGCAGAGGGGAGGGGTTACACTTTTTAAAGTGTAGTGCTTTGTGTGGCCTCCGGAGGCAGAAGCTATACACCCAATTGTCTGGGTCTCCCAATAGGAGCTAGAAGAAAAGGAATTTACGGTAAGTAAACAAAATTCCCTTCTTTTACTGTACACTATTTTGTATTATTGTGCTTTAATTTTATGAATAGAATACAGTACATTATTTTGTATTACTGTAATAAGTTTGTATAAATGCAGTAAATATTTTTGGGTTGTGGAACGAGTTGTCTGCGTTTCAATTATTTCCTATGGGAAAATTTGCTTTGATATAAGAGTAACTTGGTTTAAGAGCACACTCCCGGAACAAATTGTGCTCGTAATCCAAGGCTCCACTGTATTCCTATAGCATTAATTCAATACCATAGTTGCCTTAATCATTGTTAGCATTTTGGAGTGCAGCTGTATATTTTGTAGTTATAATGCCTTTTCAGCTGGCACCTGTTGGATGTGTGGGGCAGTTTTTTTTATATAATTGTAGTGTGTTTCTGTCTGACTGGGCACTCTGCCTTATAACCTGTTTAATAGCTGGAGCCTTTCTGCCCAGACACGTAGGTTTTTATCCCAGATAGAGGCATTTCATGTTAGGGTCTTGATATATATATGACATTGCTTTGTCGTTGGTGACCGGGCTTACATGCATTGGTCAATACATAAGCTAAGTATCTCTTTTTTTTTCAAATATTCCTTATGCAGTAATGCAATGCCTTAGTTTCCTTTTTCATTATTAGCTTTTGGAGTGCAGATGTATGTTTTTTTTGTTGTTATAAGGTGTTTTCAGCTAGCACCTGTTCATATCTGTTGGATGTGCGGGTCAATCTTCTTGATATAAACACAGTGGCAAGGCTGTACTGGCCATCTGGCAATTGCATTGAAACAGACAGTCAGACAGAGGCAGACAGACAGGGAAAGACACAGGGAAAGAGACAGACAGGGAAAGAGACAGAGAGAGACAGACAGTCAAAGAGACAGAGGCAGACAGACACTGACAGAGAGACACAGACAGACAGAGAAAGAGACAGCCATACAGGGAAAGAGACAGACAGGGAAAGAGACAGACACGGAAAGAGACAGGGAGAGAGACAGACAGGGAGAGAGACAGACAGGAAGAGAGACAGACAGGGAGAGAGACAGACAGACAGGGAGAGAGTCAAAAACAGGGAAGGAGACAAAAACATGAAAAGAGACAGAGACAAGGAAAGAGACAGACCTGGAAAGAGACAGACCTGGAAAGAGACAGACCTGGAAAGAGAGACAGACACACAGAAACAGACAGAGACACACAGAGACAGATACAGATAGACAAACACATCAGACAGAGACAAACAGACAGAGAGACAGACAGACAGAGACAAACAGACAGACTAGGAGAGATGATAAGGCCATAATTTAGGTTGATGCAATCTAATCATGCATCCCTCTTAAACTGTCTGCAGTCCAAATTATGAGTCACTCGTGGTAGCATGCATAACCACTATCTTTCACACACACCAGAGAGACGTACTCGGATATGAATAGAAAGTAAGACTGACTTTAATACGGAAATTGTACGGATATATATAATCTTATTGGCTAGGTGCCAAGAATACGTAACACATCTCCTATTGGATAAAGTAGAACAGCTTATTCTGTGATATACAATTTACTGTAATGTGCTTGGTTCCTCATTTATATTAAGCAATGTCAGCATGATTCACTGGTCACAAGAATAGCCCAGACTGTCTGAGTTTTATGTCCAAATGCAGAACCAGGTGGGGGTACACAGTCTGAGTCTTATGCCAAGAGATATGTGTGGTACAGTTCAAACACTATCTTAAATCTTGTTCTTTATGGATATCTCCATGTAACTCTTATATACAATGATAATTCATAATCTTGTCCATAACAGTCCCCCCTTTGGAGATAGCCAAAAAGTCTTTCCTTACTTTTCCCGAGTCTATTGATCTGTCCTAATGCCGATGGTTACCTCACTCACATACGAGATAACCCATCCCTTGTGGATGAATCTCCCCACCCAACAGACTATGCATAGAAAGCCAGATCCTGACCGTATTCTCTAGACTGTCCTCATGGCTATGTTCCGCTGGCACACGTTATTCAGGAAGGGGGAACTTGGCAGTAGTCCTCTAATGGGCTAATATTTATCAGGGTTGGTTTCACTCAAAGTCTCATGCTCCTCAGTCCTCAGGCGGTAATGGTGAGACATCATCAAAGGTGGGATGCACAGTCGTCTTCTGGTCCACATGCTTAGATATCATCGTCCTGGCACAAAGTATCGGGTAGAAGAGAGAAGACAGCCATCTCCTGGTCTCAGGCAGGTCCGACATCTCTTTGTAGTGGAATGCATGGATCTTCGTCCGAAGAAAAAGAGTGAGAGGAGAGAGAGGAAGAGAGAGAGAGAAAGATTGAGAAAAGCGGAAGAGAGAGAAAGATTTGAGGAAAGAGAGGAAGAGAGAGAAAAAGAGACAGAAAAAAAAGAAAAGAAAAGAGAGAGAAATCTAGATCTGGTTGGATCTGGAGGAGAAAACTCAAAAACGTGTATTAGGCAAATGTTTAAACAAACAACAAGCTTAGTTGAAGTATCTGGGGGTACTTCTAAACAGGATTTCATAGGGTCTCAACCTAGTGGTCCCTGCTGGGGTGTGTCTGACACTGAACAATTCAAGGGGAAGACTCTCATGCCCTTGCCTTCTACACTGCCCCATCTTTCCCAACCTTCCCTCTATTCTGTGGCTGGAATGGGGTGTGTAGAGTCAGTTCTGTGTCTAAGGCCTGCCATATCTCTTTGGCTGGCAGTGAAAGCAGGTCACTAGCCACTTTCTATGGTCTCCGGGAGCCCACAGTTGCACCCTATCTCAGTCCTCTTCTTCTTCTTAGACTTGCTCTTGTAGGGTCAGGACAATGTTTTCTCAAGACTTTCCATCTTTCCTTTCTTCTTCACATCGGGGTCATTCAAAAAACACAGATTGACTGACTGTTTCTCTCGTAAGTGGTCTTGGGACTTCTTTGGATGTTCTGTCAGTGAGGGAACTTCTCACTGCTTCCCTTGACTCCTCCAATGTAGGCCTCAACCCTGCTCACCGCGACTCTGTCTGGCAATAGCAAAGCTTCCATCCGTTCTTCTATGGCCTCATGGCGACATACAGTTCCATTGGCAGTGATCAAGTCTCTTGTCCTCCACAGAGTAGATGCTGGCTGCCATCTTGCAGGCTTTAGCGAGAGCACATACATCTGCTTTTTCACAGACAGGCATGCGGGTAGCGACTGCTCTATCAGCACAGCGTCTTCTGCTACCAGCACCATACCCATGTGGAACCGTCTTCTTGATGCACATCTTGATCCATCCGCAAAGGTGTTAAGTCAGGGTCCAAAGGTGTATCCGTCACTGTATCGAATCCAGAGTTTCAGCTATGCCAGAGTCGACTACCTCTTCCACCAAGGTGTCAGAGGTGGGACACTCCCCCCTTGGAAGAGGGAGAAGTTCAGCAGGATTAAGGACCGCACACCGGGAGTTGGTGACTTTGTCAGGGAGCAGTGATGTCATACGGGCACTGATCTTCAACTGGTGCTTTAGGTAGGTGTTCAATCTGGCTGAGTAGTGTTCAAAGGACTGCTGTCTTACTCCATGGCAAACAGGTAGAATGACTTCTGGGCTGGAGATGATGTGATGATACTCTTCAGGTGACTGTGACTGTAACTCAGGTGACTGTGACTGTTGCACATCTGTATGTGGGGTGATCTTGTAAGCTGCTAGATTCATCTCCATACGTCTTGCCATTTGAAGGAGGGTGTCTTGGTCTTTACCAGCTGTAGTTGTTTGCATATGGGTTTGTAAGAAAGAGCAATGGGTGTAACTTGGGGTCAGGAGAACACTGAAATTCTAAAAAACTAAGATCCCCTAAAACCCCGGGGAAACAGAAAAGAGCACAAGAGGGTTTGGAAACTACCAGCAGCACCCCCTGACTACATCTACACAACTAGGAAAAAGCAGTGGAGCGTATCTACTCTACCTATCCTGTGCTGACCCTGTAACTGGGGGCCCTGCACTCTCCCTCATCCCGACGGTAGACCTGATGGTGGTCAGGGTCGGGCCTCCAGCGTATCCCTCTCTCCTGTCAGACCCTGCAAACTAAGACACAAAGGATTACTGGGTGCTGCCAACGAAAACCCTAATATATGTCAACTCCTGATGATCAATGTCCCCTTGGGACCACATGAACCTCCACCCTCTCTATCAGGGAACTCTTGTGCAAGCTACCAGGCAGGATAACATACAAGTGAAAATATCTCAAACCAGGCTAAGCATCAACTGCCATAGGAAGAAAAATATTCACTGTCCACCAGGACTAATAGTGAGCAGTCTATATGGTCTACACTGTATACTAGATACAGCAAAAACAAACATGCAAAAGTGAAGGGAAAAGGTTTCCACAGGACTATCAGCAATAACCTCTGCTAAGGTTCATTAGTGGGAACACAATGGGGAAAAACTGCATATATAACCAAAAATGGAGTGTGTGTGTTCCAGGTCCCTGTCTCCCCCCTCTGCAGTCCCTGCTATGTCAGCAATAAACAGAGCAGTGACTTTGGCTGCTGAAACAAAAATGGGGAACTGGGTGTCGGCTGGACTAAAATGGAAAAGGAAACTAACCAGGAGGAAAAGAAACTAACCAGGATTCCCTCAGTAACGGCGAGTGAAGAGGGAAGAGCCCAGCGCCGATTCCCCGTCCGCCCGGCGGGCGTCGGGAAATGTGGCGTATGGGAGACCGGACCACCCCGGCGTCACTCGGGGGCCCGAGTCCTTCTAATAGTGGCCCCAGCCCGCGGACGGTGGTAGGCCGGTAGCGGCCCCCGGCGCCGCGGGACCCGGTCTCCTCGGAGTCGGGTTGTTTGTGAATGCAGCCCAAAGCGGGTGGTAAACTCCATCTAAGGCTAAATACCGGCGCGAGACCGATAGCGGACAAGTACCGTGAGGGAAAGTTGAAAAGAACTTTGAAGAGAGAGTTCAAGAGACCTCAGATCAGACGTGGCGACCCGCTGAATTTAAGCATATTACTAAGCGGAGCTGGCGGGGCGCGGACAAAAATGGCGTCTAAAGATCAACTATGTAGTGTCTGAGTTAAAACGTCCACTAAAGATAATTACCGATAAGAAACAGCCGCTAAAAGAGGAAGTAGGTGTTGGCCAAAAATGGCGTCTGAAGAGTCCTGGGAGGGAGTGACATGTATTGTGACATCTACATTCAGGAGGTATTCAATCTGTCACCGGGAATATGGATAATATAGGGACCCCTGGGCTGACCCTGTAACTAGGGACCCTGTACTCGCCCTCATCTCGACGGTAGACCTGATGGTGGTCAGGGCCGAGCCTCCAGCGTATCCCTATCTCCTGTCAGACCCTGATAACTATCCCCATACCATACCCCACCCAGGGCTGAGTGACAGAAAGAAATCTACATTCAGAACAGAAAATAATGGGGTGGGCTTACATGGACACAGTGCTCCATAGACAGCACACAAGTCCACCCTATATATCAGCTTATGTTTCTTATTTTCACAGACAGGTAAAATACACATAGTGCAGTTGCTAGATTCAGAATTACTCATCAATTCTCATCTAATCTATCTAATCTCCCCCCTTTGGGAGAATTCTCCATTTCAACATACGTGTGTCATTTACAATTAAACTTCACAGAATTTCATTCACAGGACTGAAATAGAAACTAACACTTCCCTGTTTTTTGTTTTTTTTTTTCCTTTCAACTCTCCTACGGTGTTTCACACCAAAAACTGCGTACATTATACATAAAACATCTTCCAGTGTCACTTGGGTGATAAGGTACACGCACCCTCACTGTAAACCTGCAAACCTGGCTTCATTACTGGCCAGAAAGAATCCCCAGCTTTAATCTGGGTGAGCCTATACAAATCAGTTCTGGTGGTGGGGTGAATCATTGTTAAATCATTGTCATCTTCCTGACACCCCTCGGTGTCTTCTGCTGCTCCAGCAACAAATAGGCCATTCCTGCCACCTTCAAGAGCGACTTCATCATTTTTAACATACTTCCTTCCTTCTCGTTCGCTTACTAATTCTTCTGCCGTTAACTTGACAGGTGTGGACTGATTAGACCCCATGCTTCAAGGGTACACGACTTAAAACTAACACGTCAACCTGGATGTCTGATGCTCTACCGACTGAGCTAGCCACTTTCTCTCCTAGACCAGCGACTATACACATCCACAGAATACACAGAATTTCTACCTCAGTCCACAAACCACAACACAAACGGGTTGTCCTACCAGGAAGTAGTGTCACGCGGGTGATAGAAACTAAATTCACCCTCACTATCTCTTACTTCATGTACTAGTAACCTCTGTTCACACTATATACACCTTATTTGAACAAATCCGTCCAGAACATCAATACTCAATGATTAAGCCTAAAATCAAGGGTTTTCCCCAGTATATTCAATTCCTAGGTAAGAATACACTGACATCCACTAAAACAAGACCAATGAGTACAACTTCAACTCACTGCTTAGCAGGAACACCGTACCAGGTAACAGTCAGGGTCAGTCCCCCACTTTTGTAACTTCTACAACACTGCACCTGTACATAGAAAACCCTTCCAAATCTTCTATCCCCGAAGATCAGGTCCATCCAAGGCCTTATCAAACATCAACTATCGACCGGACTTGTCACACACCAGTGTATCTCACAGTATACATAACAGTATACATAAACAGCATACTTTTCCAAGTACTGCTTCAGAGTTTTTTGTTTTTTTTTCTTCACTCAAAGACAGCTCTCACTACATTACGTGACACTTCCTCTTTCTGGCAGCCATCAAGTACTCCACCTGCTGCAAATAGACAGACATCTCAACAGGTAGACACAGGTCGACACAATGACATAACAATAAGGACACTATATACACCATCCAGGTGGCTGATCTCACCTGCAGATATAACCATATATATCCATATATGCAGCGTATATAACAACTTCCTCATTTTCCCTTGCAGTTAAGTCAGAGAAAAATAAAACACAGAACTTCTGCTTTTCTCCTAGAGCAGACAAAAAAAACCTCAAACCACATTACATTTCATGTGATTTACAATTACATTACATAAATTACAGACAGCTTAAGGTGAACCTGACCACCTTGGTGTGAGATCTCTTAGGACGGCTTATCTCATGCGAGATGGCGGTCATTAGGTGTCTAGACTGGGACACCCCAACCCCCCCTTCGAAATGCAAGTACACGCAGGAGGTTTGCAAGGTGAGATTATACAAATGTTCTCACCTGCAGCTGGAGTTGCGCAATTCTCCACCTCTCGCGTAGTTGCCTTTCGACTGAAGGTGTCAGCACGGCCGTCCGCCATCCAGAGCTCCGTCCTAAGGTTCGTTGGGCGCCAAATGTCGACTACCTCTTCCACCAAGGTGTCAGAGGTGGGACACTCCCCCCTTGGAAGAGGGAGAAGTTCAGCAGGATTAAGGACCGCACACCGGGAGTTGGTGACTTTGTCAGGGAGCAGTGATGTCATACAGGCACTGATCTTCAACTGGTGCTTTAGGTAGGTGTAAAATCTGGCTGACTAGTGTTCAAAGGACTGCTGTCTTACTCCATGGCAAACAGGTAGAATGACTTCTGGGCTGGAGATGATGTGATGATACTCTTCAGGTGACTGTGACTGTAACTCAGGTGACTGTGACTGTTGCACATCTGTATGTGGGGTGATCTTGTAAGCTGCTAGATTCATCTCCATACGTCTTGCCATTTGAAGGAGGGTGTCTTGGTCTTTACCAGCTGTAGTTGTTTGCATATGGGCTCTCGGAGACCTGATACAAAGGACTATACCCAGGTTTGTAAGAAAGAGCAATGGGTGTAACTTGGGATCAGGAGAACACTGAAATTCTAAAAAACTAAGATCCCCTAAAACCCCGGGGAAACAGAAAAGAGCACAAGAGGGTTTGGAAACTACCAGCAGCACCCCCTGACTACATCTACACAACTAGGAAAAAGCAGTGGAGCGTATCTACTCTACCTCTCCTGTGCTGACCCTGTAACTGGGGGCCCTGCACTCTACCCACGACCCTGAGATTAAGAGTCTCATGCTCTACCGACTGAGCTAGCCGGGTAGAAGGACCATGGAAAAGTATGCTGTTTATGTATACTGTTATGTATACTGTGAGATACACTGGTGTGTGACAAGTCCGGTCGATAGTTGATGTTTGATAAGGCCTTGGATGGACCTGATCTTCTGGGATAGAAGATTTGGAAGGGTTTTCTATGTACAGGTGCAGTGTTGTAGAAGTTACAAAAGTGGGGGACTGACCCTGACTGTTACCTGGTACGGTGTTCCTGCTAAGCAGTGAGTTGAAGTTGTACTCATTGGTCTTGTTTTAGTGGATGTCAGTGTATTCTTACCTAGGAATTGAATATACTGGGGAAAACCCTTGATTTTAGGCTTAATCATTGAGTATTGATGTTCTGGACGGATTTGTTCAAATAAGGTGTATATAGTGTGAACAGAGGTTACTAGTACATGAAGTAAGAGATAGTGAGGGTGAATTTAGTTTCTATCACCCGCGTGACACTACTTCCTGGTAGGACAACCCGTTTGTGTTGTGGTTTGTGGACTGAGGTAGAAATTCTGTGTATTCTGTGGATGTGTATAGTCGCTGGTCTAGGAGAGAAAGTGGCTAGCTCAGTCGGTAGAGCATCAGACATCCAGGTTGACGTGTTAGTTTTAAGTCGTGTACCCTTGAAGCATGGGGTCTAATCAGTCCACACCTGTCAAGTTAACGGCAGAAGAATTAGTAAGCGAACGAGAAGGAAGGAAGTATGTTAAAAATGATGAAGTCGCTCTTGAAGGTGGCAGGAATCACTGCCAAGAAAGGGAGATTAGAGGAGCAGGAATGGAAAGATGTTTTGTTAAATAAGCTAGGGATCTTGAAAGATAAAGATCTCCTTATGGATGCTGAGGCATGGTATAGAACGTCAAAAGATGTTAAAAGATATTTCTATATTGCATATTGCACCAGATCAGAAAATGGCACCTCAGGAAGTGGCCAAGCCCATTAGGAAACAACGCCCCCCTCCTTATAAGTCGTCCCCAGAGGGTTGGACTTGTGTAGTTTGTCCCCCTGCCCACCAAACGCCCTCCCTAGCCTGCCCAGACGTCATTTCAGGTTGGGCCGCACCTAGTTCCCTTTTCCAGCCATCTTCAGTCCCAAGGCCACTGGCCTATTTGTTAAATCATTGTCATCTTCATTTGGCCCCACGTTGGGCGCCAAATGATAAGGCCATAATTTAGGTTGATGCAATCTAATCATGCATCCCTCTTAAACTGTCTGCAGTCCAAATTATGAGTCACTCGTGGTAGCATGCATAACCACTATCTTTCACACACACCAGAGAGACGTACTCGGATATGAATAGAAAGTAAGACTGACTTTAATACGGAAATTGTACGGATATATATAATCTTATTGGCTAGGTGCCAAGAATACGTAACACATCTCCTATTGGATAAAGTAGAACAGCTTATTCTGTGATATACAATTTACTGTAATGTGCTTGGTTCCTCATTTATATTAAGCAATGTCAGCATGATTCACTGGTCACAAGAATAGCCCAGACTGTCTGAGTTTTATGTCCAAATGCAGAACCAGGTGGGGGTACACAGTCTGAGTCTTATGCCAAGAGATATGTGTGGTACAGTTCAAACACTATCTTAAATCTTGTTCTTTATGGATATCTCCATGTAACTCTTATATACAATGATAATTCATAATCTTGTCCATAACAGAGAGACAGAGAGACAGTTACGGTACTATCCCGGTACTACAGCTAGTATTACTATACTAAGAGTATGGATCTATGTAGGGGCACATAATAGCAAAATTGATGAATAAAAAATGAAAATAATGAAGTGATTTATATATATATATATATATATATATATATATATATACAGGAGCGGGCTGGGCCGGGGGGCGAGGGGGCAATTGCCCCCCGTGCTGCTCTCCCAGGTATTGTAGAGGGCCGGCCGCTTGCTGCATAATGTCATTATAACACACATGGCCGCGCACAGTGAATTGCGCGCGGCCGTGTCTCCTGTACTGTGGCCGGGCACACTGACACTTCTACAGGTACATGACCGGTTGTATAGTTCAGGAGACCCGGCCGCTCGCAGTGCACAGTGCGCGGCCACGTGTGCTATAATGACGTCATGCAACACGCGCTGCCTCCATCCAGCCGAGGAGCATCAGACAAGGTTTGCAGCTACATCCCAGTGGCTAGAGCTGCCTCTGTAGTGGGCGTGACCGGCTTTGTCTGTGGGCGTGGCCATGTTTCCTCCCGTCCACTATAATCATGCAGGCTGCGCCCCCCCCCCTACCCTCCCTCCCCCCTGCGCCCCCCTGAACGCCCCATCTGGAGGTCTTACCTCAGACTCCGGCTTCTATTATAAAGAACTCCAGGACACCTGGAGTTTCTTTCTGTTTTCAGCTGTGTTGCTGAGGCCCCGCCCCTTATGATCACATGAGCATGACGTCACCACAGGTCCTTTAGCCTGTGGGATTTGATTTTACCATCAAAGAAGTCTGTGGCTGCACAGGAGAGAAGAAGAGAGAAGTGTCCCCCAATCATCAAAAGTAAAAAGCCCCCCAGTATCTGTCTGTGTATGAATTTTTGTATGTGAATGTTTTCAAATATGTATACACTTCTATGTGACTATATCTGTGTATGTGTCTGTGTTTATGTGTGTGTATAGACAGCTGTACGCAGGTGTGTATATGTATACGGCTGTACGCGGATGTGTGTGTGTGTGTGTATACGGCTGTATGCAGGGGTATGTCTGTGTGTGTGTGTATACGGCAGTACGCAGGTGTGTGTGTCTATGTGTATACGGCTGTATGCAGAGCTGTGTGTATGTGTATACCGCTGTACGCAGGTGTGTGTGTGTGTGTAGGTGTATACCGTGCCGGTGTATATGTCTATATATGTGTACACATCTCTGTACTGTATGTTTACAGTCCGTGTTTCTGGGGTTGGGTATGTGTGTAAGATGCCTGTATGTGAGGCTGCGTGCACACCACCAGCGCAAGACGCTGCCGACACTGATCGTGGGCACGCAGCACTAATGGCTTATTCACATATGTGTTAGGGAATGTCATTTGTATTTCCATGTTTATGAAAAGAAGTGAAATTAACCCCTGCACTGTGAGGTAGCTATGTCACCACCTTATGGCCTCCTTCACGTGTCTGTGTATGTGGTATGTGTTGTGTCCGTTTTTTTCACGGTTACAACGAGTACCCATTATAATCTATGGTGCTGCTCACATGTCCGTGTGTTTACATAGACTTACTTACAGCAAGATGGAATTGCAGCTGTATATTGCTCAGGCCAAAAGACTACTACTACTCCAGCAGGATACAGCTAAACCCCCACTAGGTGGAGGCAACACAGGTGCAGGTGGAGCCATTCACACTCACTTCCAAATATGGAGGAGGTGATGGCTGGATGGTAAAACTGCACACTGGTGGCTTGCATAGAGCACTGTTCACACTAGCAGACGCACAGTCACAAACCCGCAGCCTATTAGGTGACGCCCATACTATTAGATCAGGCGGGCTGCCAAGCCGTACCCCCACTGCGCGCTACGTAGGGACAGAAACTCTGATAGCAAGGCCTAACAAAAAGGGGCCTGGCTGTATCCTGTACAAAAAAGTTTTTGAGGTTTTTTGTTAGCGTTATGGCCATAAGACGTAAGCCTACAACCCTCGTCACGGGAACCTCATGCTTGTAGGTCCCTACACTATATATAATATAAAAAAAAGCAAAAAAGAAAATATCATTACTTACAGCAAGATGGAATTGCAGCTGTATATTGCTCAGGCCAGTGTGCAGTTTTACCATCCAGCCATCACCTCCTCCATATTTGGAAGTGAGTGTGAATGGCTCCACCTGCACCTGTGTTGCCTCCACCTAGTGGGGGTTTAGCTGTATCCTGCTGGAGTAGTAGTAGTCTTTTGGCCTGAGCAATATACAGCTGCAATTCCATCTTGCTGTAAGTAATGATATTTTCTTTTTTGCTTTTTTATAGTGTTTACATAGACCTTGTGTGATCCCTACGGAGACATCTGTTTTTTTCCGGCAGCGCAGATGACAAAGGCCAATAGAAGTCTATGGGGCCGTGAAAAACACACACAGCACACAGGTGGCATAAGTGTATAGTCCGTGTGCCAACCGTGTTCTGTACAAGTTTAACATTGAAAATATAGGATAAGCTTTGTAATTGCTGTATATGTAGTTAGCTGGGTTATGGTACTGTATCTATGTAGTTTTGCTCCTATATCAATATAGTAAGCTCAGTTATGGTACCATATTTAAGCAGTAAGCTTAGTTATTGTACTATGTCTATGCAGTAAATTTGTTGTCCTTGCTTGGTGTCCTGTTGCTATTTCTATGTAGTAGACTAAGTAAGTACAATTTTGTTCCTGTATGGGTACAGTAAGCTTGGTTCTGCTCCCATATCTCTGTAGTAGGCTCGGTTCTGCTCCTGTATCTCTGTAGTAAGCTTGGTTCTGCTCTCATATCTCTGTAGTAAGCTTGGTTCTGCTCCTGTATCTCTGTAGTAAGCTCGGTTCTGCTCTCATATCTCTGTAGTAAGCTTGGTATTGATTTTCTTATCTCTGTAGTAAGCTGGGTTCTGCTCCCTTATCTCTGTAGTAAGCTTGATTCTGCTCCCTTATCTCTGCCGTAAGCACGGTTCTGCTTCCTTATCTCTGTAGTACAGTAAGCTCGGTTCTGCTCCCATATCTCTATAGTAAGCTCAGTTCTGCTTTCATATCTCTGTAGTAAGCTCAGTTCTGCTCCCATATCTCTGTAGTAAGCTTGGTTCTGCTCTCATATCTCTGTAGTAAGGTCGGTTCTGTTCTGATATCTCTGTAGTAAGCTTGGTTCTACTCCCATACCTCTGTAGTAAGCTCAGTTCTGCTCCCATATCTCTGTAGTAAGCTTGGTTCTGCTCCCAAATCTCTGTAGTAAGCTTGGTTCTGCTCTCATATCTCTGTAGTAAGCTTGGTTCTGCACCCATATCTCTGTAGTAAGCTCAGTTCTGCTCCCATATCTCTGTAGTAAGCTCAGTTCTGCTCCCATATTTCTGTAGTAAGCTTGGTTCTGCTCTCATATCTCTGTAGTAAGCTCGGTTCTGCACCCATATCTCTGTAGTAAGCTCAGTTCTGCTCCCATATCTCTGTAGTAAGCTTGGTTCTGTTCTCATATCTCTGTAGTAAGCTCGGTTCTACTCCCATACCTCTGTAGTAAGCTCAGTTCTGCTCCCATATCTCTGTAATAAGCTTGGTTCTGCTCCCAAATTTCTGTAGTAAGCTTGGTTCTACTCTCATATCTCTGTAGTAAGCTCGGTTCTGCACCCATATCTCTGTAGTAAGCTCGGTTCTGCACCCATATCTCTGTAGTAAGCTCAGTTCTGCTCCCATATTTCTGTAGTAAGCTTGGTTCTACTCTCATATCTCTGTAGTAAGCTCGGTTCTGCACCCATATCTCTGTAGTAAGCTCAGTTCTGCTCCCATATCTCTGTAGTAAGCTTGGTTCTGTTCTCATATCTCTGTAGTAAGCTCGGTTCTGCTCCCAAATCTCTGTAGTAAGCTTGGTTCTGCTCTCATATCTCTGTAGTAAGGTCGGTTCTGTTCTGATATCTCTGTAGTAAGTTCGGTTCTGCTCCTATATCTCTGTAGTAAGCTCGGTTCTGCTCCCATATCTCTGTAGTAAGCTCAGTTCTGCTCCTATATCTTTGTAGTAAGGTCAGTTCTGCTGCCATATCTCTATAGTAAGCTCAGTTCTGCTCCTGTATCTCTGTAGTAAGCCCGGTTTTGTTCCCATATCTCTATAGTAAGCTCGGTTCTGTTCCCATATCGCTGTAATAAGCTCCTTGCAGTTCCCATATCTCTGTAGTCATCTTGGTTCTGTTGCAGTATCTATGTAAGCAGCAAGCGTGGTTCTGTTCCCATATATATGTACCAGCCTGTTCATAAAGTCTGTTACTGCTGCTTTAATGCAGTGGCCAGAGATAAACAGACCAAAGGTGGGCCGCCGCAACTTGAGGGCCACTGCCTTATGATTGCCCCCCAGGCTAAAATGTGCCAGCCAGCCCCTGTAATATATATATATATAGTGTGTGTGTGTGTGTGTGTGGTGCTGATATAAAGCAGACATGAGGTAAATGTTATTTATTAACCATTTTGTCTGATGTGGCTATGTGAATTAAAGAGATAATCATTCAAAGTTTGATTCTTTTTTTTTTTAGAAATTTTTGTCAAATTTCTGATTGTTTTATAAATAAGCACAAAACATATCAAGCTAAATTTACCATTATCATAGAATATAATGTGTCCCCCAAAAAAATCTAAAAAACCCCACTGGGATATGTTGAAACATTGTGTATTAATTGCCACAATACTGACAAATGCTAACAGTCAGCAGGTTTGAGCTTTTGGTTGCATGATTGAGAATCGCATTTTATGTGCCCCTTATGCTGGATAACAAGCACTGAGGGGATGGAGTGGTCCTGAGGGGGATGGTGGTGTACAGTCCTTGCATGTTCAGCATCAAGGGAGCTTTGCGCTGAATGCATCTAAACCCCTCTTCTCTGACTGATGGTCCTAGGAGTCTTTTGATTGAAAGCTCAAGCCATGCAGAGAGCCCTGACCATTTGTTATTACAATGCTGGGGCATTAAAAGGTGGATATCTGAACAGTGACCAACCAACCACCAACTGCATGACCAGGATCACAAGTTTATTTACCTCGTGTTCATATGATGCGATTGTGATGTGTGGGTGGGACTGCAACAAGTCCATTTATGGATGAGCTCCAAATGTTATAACATGTCATGAAGGTTTAATTTATGAATACAGGATCAATGAACATATTTCTTACATTGTTCGAAAAAGCCCCAATGAGATTTAATAAACGTACGGTCCTTAAAATTCACACTTTAATAGGGTAAAAGGTTTTTTGGCAATGTTAACCTCTGAATGTGGAAGTGAGTGGTGCCTGCTAAATCCTCTAAGGCCATGTGCGCACTAGAAAGTGACTTTTTCTCAAGGAAAATCCGGACCCTCTGAAAGAATCCCACACCTGCGGTAAAAAAATGCACCAAAACTGCAACGAAATCCGCATGCGATTTTGCCGCGGTTTGGTGCGGATTTCCCGCGGTTTTTCCCTGCAGATTTTTACCATTATCTATGGCAAAAACCGCAGGTACCTGCGGAAAAGAAGTGACATGCACATTAATTCCGCAGCAGAAAATCCGTAAGTAAATCCGCAGGTATAAAAAAACGCAGTGTACGTACAGAATTTTTTTATACCCATAGGTTTTGCTGGTGAATGACTGCAGAAATGTTAGACACATTTTCTGCAGAAAATCTGCGGCAAATCCGCGGTAAAATCGAAAGTAAATCCGCAGCGTGCGCACATAGCCTAAACGAGGTATTTCAAATGCTGTGCTTAAAAAAACAGGTAACTTTGCAATTTACCTTTTACTAAAAATACATTTTTAATTCTATACGTTATTGCTCATTGCCTACGTTACTGGCCGCCTCTGCATTGTATGGGAGTGACCGGTTTCCTGGGCATGTGATTGTGAGCTGGCCCGCTTCAGTAAGGCTACTTTCACACATCAGTTTTCTGCATTCAGGCACAATCCTTTTTTTTCCTGATCCAAAGGATCCGGCAAAAAAATGTAAAACCGTATCCACCGGATCCGGTTTTTAACGGATGTTATGCCGGATGCGTACAAAACCGGATCCGGTGGATACGGTTTGCATCCGTTTTTGCATCCGGTTTGTCCGTTTTTTTGAAAGATCAGCTTTTTTAATTAATTTGGTGCATGCGCAGTTTACAAAAACGGATCCGGTAGCCGCATCCATTTTTTACCGCATTGCGCCCGGCGTCCATAGGCTTTCATTGTAAAACACGCCGTATTGCGCCGGATCCGGCGCGATGCGGTTTTTTTTCCCGACAAAAAAACGTTGCAAGACACGTTGCCTCCGGCCGCTGCTTTGATTAATTTTGCCGCATCCGGAAAAAAACGGATGCAATGTAAAGCCATCAGGTATAATCCGGTAACAATGCAAATCTATGGAGATAAAACGGATGCGGTACCGGATCCGTTTAACCCGTTTTTTTCCGGATTGTACCTGATGGAAAAAAACTGATGTGTGAAAGTAGCCTAAACAGCTGACAAGCACATGCTGCTTCCCGTCTGAAGGTGAAGAGGCAAAGGCACCTCTGCACTCAGCAAGAGAACGAACACCGCTTGGACCAGTGTCTCGACCATGCTCTGAATTGTCACTCAGATAGGAGTCTCCACCTGGCAAGCAGCGAGCCGGGAGGCAGAGGAGCGGAGCACGCTGACTTAAGCTGGGTTTACACACTGCAACATCTCAAACGACATCGCTGTAACGTCACCGGTTTGGTGACGCAATAGCGATGTTGTTTGCGATGTTGCAGTGTGTGAATCCTATCAGCGACCCGGCCCCTGCTGTGAAGTTGTAATCGTTACAAATCGTTCAGGACCATTCCTAGGTCCTTTGTTTCCCGCTGTGCAGCATGAAGTTTCAGTGTGTGAAGCCTTTTCAGCGACTTTGTTAGCAACTTCCCTTTCAAAAGGCTGCTTATCAACGTCCCCAACAACCAGCTAGGTCGCTCTGCAGGTCCGGATCGCTGTTGAGTTGTCGGCCAGGTTTGCCTGTTTGAACGCTCACCAGAGACTTAGTAGAGACTTAGGGAGGTCGCTATTGCGTCACCAAACCGGTGACGTTACAGCGATGTCCTTTGCGATGTTGCAGTGTGTAAACCCAGCTTTACACACAGCAATACTTTACATGTCCCAAGGCTCTTGATAAGAGAACATACAGTTATACTGATTTGCTGAGAACGCAGAGACAATTTAGCATTCCACAAAATGAACACAAAGTAACTTTTTATTTTTAAAGTGATTGCACACATACACAGACAACAAATGCTGATACATACATCTCTACATTTGCAAATGACCGAATTCTAATTTACAAAAAGGTAATTTTAAAATCAACCATTTCTAGCGATTCCTATACAATCACAGGATAATGACACATCTAGTCCATCCCTGGTATCCAGATGAATAAATAAATACAAAATATATATTTTTTCCTTTTTTTTTGGTTCACAATAAGTTGATATGAAATATTGCATACATACAAAACACTGTACAGTACTTTTACATCTATCTCCGAAAAAGGACCAGCTATTTCGGTGTATGGAAAACAGAGACGAGACGAAGTTGTATCATAAAACACTGAGATTGTGTACCAGAAAATACCGTGTTACTGATCCTTGTGCACTGCGGGTTGTCTAGAAAGTCTACTAGCAAAGCCTGTTTGGGCAACTGAAGATGTCCACGTCAACCTTTACTACATCTATTGTGGAGAGTGACTAGGGCAATTTCAAGTGGTTTTAAAACTAGAAAGCAAAATTACCTAATAGTGCAAAGCAAAAACAGAAAATGCCATAGTCCCTTAATTATGAGCAAAATAGTGACTCTACAAAATGCCAAACGAATGGTATAATTCTTCAGGACAACACTGAGTAAACAACGATATACTAACAAAACATGACTATAATTAAACTGTTAGGAATGCTGCAATGCTGTCTGCTGATATGTTACTCATCTGATGGCCCCTCCATGTAAGACCCCTATACACAGAATAAAGCCGACTGAACTGCCTATATCAACAGGACTGGCTGATATGTACGGGGGCCTCCCAACCATCCTCAAACACATTGGGCCCAATTCCTTTACTCTGGGATGCCTGGCTGTGGATGACTCCCCTCTCTCCAAACAAAAGCCATGCTCATCACTTTATTTAGATTATACCTCAATGTAAACTGGTGTTTAAAATATTCCACCCAATAAGTATCATACCATCAAGCTGTCAATCACATAACTGAACCGGTATGGTTTCACCTTTGCACGGAGGTTAATTTAGTAATACTGTATGACTCAATTGTGCAAAAATGTTCTAATGCCACAGCAAGCAATCACCAAGTACAATGCGTATTGCACCGTCAAGCCATACAAGAAAAATACCATAGCCTTATAATATCAGAAATATTAAGGACATAACCTTTATACTGGAGCTTCTATAGGACACCTATCATAAGATCTAGTCATCGATAGAATCCACCGATTCCTTTTGTCAGTACCCTTCACTTGCTGGTATTATCCGATTGTCTATACACTCGCTCTAGGCTATTTCGCTTCTATATCTCTGGCTTATATTACGGTTATTTCCTTTACAAAGCTACATCTCCAAAGGCAAAATGTAAATGTTCAACTTAACAAGAAGCTTCAGAAGACTTGAAGAAGTCCTGTTGTCGATGCACGCTATAGAAATGAAGGATGAAATCCACCTGCGGTATGTTATACTAGAGGAAAGGGTCCACCTGTATCAACAGGACATACGGGGGCAGCTCAGCGTCAATATACTCTTGTGCCTTCTAAGTGAAAAAGCCTGCATTCACTAGACTGTCATTACACCTTGATGTAGAACGTTCTTTTGGCAGACAAGTGATGAAAGTAGAGAATTCAGGTGTTACAATTACAATATGGAGTATTCTGACAAATCTGTTTGATGCAAACAATCAATTTAAACCTGAAAAACTCTATAGACATTAAAAAAAATAATAATCTGTGAATGAATATGGTGCAACTGTGCCAACCGGGCAGCGTGGTGAGAAGACAACTGGGTTATATAGGAGAAAGAGTCACATGTGCTAGCGGCAAGTTCAGCCCAATGCTCGTAATGCACGGAGCACACAGGAGACTGGCATGGTGGCACGGGAAGCCCTGGGCACAAGATTTACAATACCCCGGTGTATAACACAAGCACACTCTGTGCAGGGTCATTGGGAGGAAAGTTGGGCATTGCTGATGTTCCAATGTCTGCAATCCTTCCCTGCCTGGAAATAACAGTGGTAAAACTTCATCCATTCAGCTTCATAATTTCATCTTTCTCTCCACTGGAAAAGGGACAACTTGGTAAATCTTTGCAGCCTCTGAGTTGGTGACCAGCTTGGTCCATATGGGTTGGAAATTTCCTTTATAGCCAACGAAAGCTAGCTTATCTGCAGACAACACAGGGAAAGATGGAAATGTCAGGAAACAAGGTTTAATTGAAACAAAAATATTTTTTTTCATGAACAGAAAGTCTGCGTTCCCATAAGGGGACTAGTAATTTGTCTGTTGCACTACATTGTGGGCCATTTGTGCCGATGTAAAACACCTGCAGTGTCCTGAAAGTATCATGATATATATCATATACTTATAGGAGCTCATTCATCAACATGACAGCATTTATTATTTACATTTTATTTAATTCTAGGGAGGACATTATTTCCAGCTCCCTTGGTAAACCATGACAATCCCTCCTGCTGTAAACAGAGGTAATCCAAGCATGGAGATTATCCACGGGAGACCTATAATCCCAGTGATCCCCTGTTATGTGCATTAGCTGTTGGTGCTATGAGACATTCGTATAAGCTATAGTCTATTGTAGGGCTGCAGGAAAGCCCCAGTGAATGTACATGTTTTCTACAGCAGCGAGTTGACTAATCACAATATATAAAGGACCTCACTAGGCAGAATGTATACACTGGGTTATGCCTAATGCAGGGACCTAGAGGTGGTGCCTGAAATATGGAGTCAAAGAAAACCAAAGAGACTAATCCTCCCCATAACCCCATCTATCAATTTTTCCTGCTTTGCTCCATTGATTCCATCTTTTAATATTTTATCCAGTGCTTCATTGTCACTGAAAAGTACAATGTATCAATAAATCGCTTCCTCGTCACACAGTATACAGCCAGATACTTCACTGGTGGTCACTCTTTGATGAGGACGTTTACCTTGGAGTCCATTTTATTTGGTCTTAAAAAGAACGCGATCGACCTCCGAAAACTGTTTACATAATTATGTTGCTTTCTGAAAAATAATGTCATCCACCCTTGTACTTTATGGTGGTACAAAAAGAAACCTTCACAGCGCTGTCACCTCTTCATAAGGAACGCAGCAGCCAAAGAGTATGCTTAAGGTATATACTTTTATGTACTTAAACGCTTAACAAAGGTAACGTGTCTCAAGGTGTAATGCCTCTTCATCAGACCAAATAAATCTGGTCTCATGACAAGACATTACAACCCAAAATGTTTTACCTTTGTAAATCCTATAAGTAACTAAACATATATAACTGAGGCCTTGGTTCCACTTGTGTTTTGCACAGAGTGCAATTGGATAAAACATTGGATTGCACTCGCACCAGTGCAAAGCTATGTGGCAGTGTCCATCTGTGATTGATTTCTCATGCCATAATAGCATGAGAAATAAATCTCAGCATGCTGCAATTGTCTGCGAGTCTCAGCTCATGCACCCCCATACAAGTCTATGGGAGCGTGCGAAAAAAATGGAATTGCACTTGCATATAATCCGACCGCAGTGCAATATATGCAGAGACAGGCCGGAGAGGAGATGGAAAGAAAGTGTTCCCTCCCTCTTCTCCGCAGCTGTGATCTGATCGCAAGATCAGATCACAGTCGCATGACCCTCGGCTGACGCTTGCAGCAGAGGGTCATTAGCATATCGCTTCCAATGCTCTTGCATCAGAAGCTCTACGCAAGTGGAACCAAGACCTTAAGCATACTCTTTGGCTGATGCATTCCTTATGAAGAGGTGGCAGCACTGTGAAGGTGTCTTCTCATACCACTCTGTTGTCTTCTTCTGGCGATCATCTGGAGGCCTCACCAGTCCGACCCATCTTCTCCCTGATTGGGTTATAGGCGCATGCTACTAAGAAAAGGAGCCTCTCCCTTTTAGGAACCCTCCGTTCTGCTACTTATCATTCTTTGTCTTTCTCATTTGTTGTTATGTGTTTGGACACTTTTACTTATGAAATCTGTTCATCCCTGACTGGAAAATCAGTGCTTTAAAGCAAAGCTTATATGTTCTGGGAAAGTAAAATAATTTCTCAAGCTTCTGCCTCCTGGCTCTATTTCTCACCCAGCTCCATCTTTCTCTGCTATGCAATTAAGCCAGTGAGCTGTCAATCAAGCAGAAGAAAGTGGAGCTGGGTAGGACTACGGCCAGGAAGGCAGAGGCTTGGGAAATGCTTTTACACTCCCAGAGCACATAAGCCTCATTTACTTATGAATCCAAACCACAATTTATTCATTCCGGAAGCAACAGATTTGGTCATTAAAGGTGTGGATGGCATTATCTTTTAGAGAGCAACATGACTATATAAACACTTTTGGGGGTGGATCGTGCTGACAGATTCCCTTTAAAACAGATCTATCACCTTCTTTGAAAATCAATGTCAGAAAGAAAATCCTTTCTGAACATCTACCTTCATCAGTGCTCACCTAACCTGATTGACAGATCCGCAGTGTCCCTCCTCTTACTAATCTCTGAGTATACAGTAAACTGCTACTGGATTGTACAGCCATTCTGACACTGATTTTCAAAGTAACTATATCAGACTCAGTAGGTCTAAGAGATATATTTCATAATTAATGTTTTTGTATTGTGAAATCTGCTGACAGTTTTTCTCTATGATGTATAAATACTTGACTGTGCCTCACCTTTTAGTTTTAGGCCTGCATCAGCTCCAAGTTTTCCCAGGACCTTGATCCATGGTCCTTTGTAGTAAAGTCTTCCTTTTGATACGATGACTACAATAGAGCTGTAATACAAAACTCATTGTTAGCTAACATCTTTCTAAACTGTATACAGGGGAAAACTATAGAGGTGCAGAGGACACAGCTGCTGTAGAGTCTAAGGGTGGGGAATGTTTGCTTGGTAATATACAGGGGTTGGTCAAAATAATGGAAACACCTGGAAACATCAACAAAAGTTAGTTTAATATGGTTTAGGTCCACCTTTTGCGGCGATTACAGCCTCAATTCTACAAGGTATGGATTCATACAAGGTGTGAATTGTTTCCAAAGGAATTTTAGCCCATTCTGCAGTTAAAACACCCTCCAGTTCTTTGAGCGATGATGGTGGCGGAAATCGACGTCTAACTTGAATCTCTAAAATCGACCATAAATGCTCAATAATGTTGGTGTGGGGATTGTGGGGGCCAGATGAGATGCTCAACTTCATTAGAATGTTCCTCGTGCCATGCTTTAACGATTCTAGCTGTATGAATTGGTGCATTATCATCCTGACAGATGGCGTTCCCCTCCAGGAACAATGCTTGAACCATGGGATGCACTTGGTCGCCCAAAATGCCTAAATAATCTCGGCTGTTAATTCTTCCATGAAGGGATATCATTGGCCCGGTGGATCTCCATGAAATAGCACCCCAGATCATCACAGAACCTCCGCCATGTTTTACGGTTGGGAGAAGGCAGTCTGGATGGAATGCTTCTTTCGTCTGTCTCCAAACGTACACTCAGCAAGAGGTCGGAAATAGGGTAAATGATGATTTATCTGAGAATATCACATGTTTTCACTGCTCAAAAGACCAATTCTGGAGGTTTCTACACCACTCTAAACGCTTGGACACATTTGTCATTGAGAGCAGTGGTTTTCTAATTGCAGCTCTTCCGTGGAATCCAAATTTGTGCAGCTCCCGACAAACAGTTTTCATGGAAACTGGGTTCTGTAGGTGTTCATTGAGCTCAGCAGTGATATTCGGAGCCGTGCTCTTGCTCTCTCACAATTCGCTTTAAAGTCTGACGGTCTCTCTCAGCCAACTTCGACTTTCAGCCGGACATGTGCTTTGCTGCGGATGTTTTCCTTTTCTTTCAAAGGCAGTCATTACTTTGGAGACAGTACCTCTTGACACGCCAAGCATTCGGGCACTTTCTGTTACACTAGCGCCTGCCATAAGAGCACCAACAATTTGGCCTCTTTGAAAATCCGAGAGGTCTGCCATTGGTATCAGGTTCTCATCAATGTTCTTAGTTTTCAGCAAAAGAAACAGTTAATTTACATACACATATCACATAACACAAATAATCAACTACAAAACATTAACATATATCACGGTTTGTATGTTTATAATATGATTGAAGATTATGATGCCAAAACATTAGGTGTTTCCATTATTTTGTCCAACTCCTGTAGGTGGATTGGCTCAAAATCAGACGTGTCTCTGTGATTTTCTTTGGGCCCCTCAGTCTGCAAAAAGACAGAGATATGTGAACAGTCCCAAAGACTATAATAAGTACAAGTACATCCGGGAAAACAGCAGATCACACTATGGGGCTTGCTCATAGATCAGTTTTTCTCGTTTTTCTCACACAGATATTGTACAATGAGAATCCTACTCACTTGTCTTTGATGTTGGTCACATAGTTATCAAACTGAGCTGGGATTCCTTGTAGTATGGATGTTTTGAAGCTAGCACTATCAACAATTTTTCCTTGACTTCCATCAATCACAACCACTTGTATCCCATCATCTGGCATGAAGAACTTTTTGTTATCCACCTATAATAAAGATTTTCATGACTTTCATATATAACATCAGTGCACGTTTTCCTGCTGATTGTCCCATTAGCACAATATGTATACATAGACTTCAATAGAGAAGTCTTCCACTCCCAGTCCAAGTCTATTGTGTAATGTACTAGAAAGGCTATCTACTTGTTTGATATGTTGTTGGAGGTTTCGGGTGTGTATGCATTATTATTGGTCTTCTCTGTAGGGACTTTTGTGCTTACTACAAACTGCTGCTTTCATTTCAGCGCTGTCACAACAGTGCAGATAGTAATAGAGCAATCATTCTGCACTTACACCACCCTGATAACGTAAAATAGTGCTCAAATGTAATTTATTACATATTAACAATAGAGAAAGACCAGCGACATATCATTGGTGCAACCTGTGCAGCTGCACAGTGGTCCAAGGCCAATTTCTACCTCCAAAGCAGGTGACATTGTGCATTTTAATGAGCTATTAGACTGAAAAGGGCCCATATACTGTTTTTGCACATGGGCCCTTTTCTGTCTGTGTTCGCCAGTGCTGGAGAAACATGTACAGGAGCTGTGTATTACTAAAGACCCTCATACATAATAGACTACTGTTGGTCAAACTTGCTGAAAACGACTAGTTAGGACAACAATCTAATTTTTATGAAGTCAGCAGCCAACTGATGGTCGGGGAGATGTTGATTGGGGATATCCAATTTTAAATGCCAATTGCATTGTTACCCAGGGATAAGTTGTTGACCAACATGTCAGCTGGTGGCGTTCTAAGAGAACACAGGAGGAATCGTTCGGCCAAAGAGTGGGAGAGTCAGCTGAGACTGCTACCAACAAAAGGATCGACCGAAGCATCTAATGTGTATGGTGGCTTTAAAAGGCTGACGCTAGGGAGATGACTGACTCTGCCAATGGTGGACACAGACAGAAGAGGTTCCCATGTGCAAGAGTAACATATGGAATGGTGGAGAGAGGTTGAACTTGATGAACATGGGTCTTTATTCAACCTTTTTAACTATATAACTCAATATGACCAGTCAGTCCAGTAGCTCATCATAATGCAAAATTCCATCTGCTTTGGAGGTAGAAATGGGCCCAATTACCTCTTGGGCCCCTGTACAGCTGCACAGAATGCACCAATGAGATGTCCGCCCCTTGACTCTGCTACATTTAGACTGTGGACTGTTTTAGGATATCGCTATGATTTATAACTTGACACCTAAGTATCCCAAACTTGAAACCTGAAACCCTTGTCATGGCATGTTGTCCCACACTATGAGCAGAGGGTTTTATCATTTTAATGTTTAACGCAGCGTAATTGGGTAAGATAGATTTTAGAGCAATGGTGCGGAAATTACTTACCTCAATGTATGCAAAGTCATCTTTCAGATGGTAATATCTGGTGTTGTAAGACTCCACTTTGATCTCTAACAAATGATCCTTTGTCTTCTCCTGGAAGATAAGTACATTATGTTAGTACAAAAAACTACCATTTTATAACATACAGAACAAGTGGTCCTCAGCTAAAAAAAAACAACAAAAAAAACCAATGATATTTTCTGACTTGTTTAAGAAATACATAATTAAAATCAGCAGCAAATGCTGTGAGACAAAACAAAGAACGAAAACAGAGCTCACTTCTTCCTGCCAGTTGCAAGGTGCAGAGTGCAGACACCTTGGATGTCCGCATGGTCTTGATTTACAAACCAGAAGCACAGAGGTGGCCTCAGGGGTAACATGCCCTACTATTGGCATCTTGGCTCTGCACCGAGAGGTGATGCCAGGAGAACATGTTCACCACGACCACTGACTACTGCTATCATGTGCTAACAGTTTGTCATCAAAGACCTGAAATCCCAACACAGTCTGTGTTGAATGAGCAGGGCCCAGAAGAGGCAAGTACAGTTTATTTTTTTTGTTTTACAGCATTTGTTACGGTTTTAATTTTTTTTATGGGATAACTTCTTTAATGGTATGGCAGTAGATCTTTTCTAAAAAAGATAAAATCTAGGATCTTTCTACTGTGATGTCACCAGTATGTTCCCAGTACTTTTATTTTTGGCATACGGTGTGTAAAATCTAAAGCAAATTAAGGCAATGTAACCATTTTAGAATTAATGCTCACATATTACACAGACCTGTAATACACCACCCATACAAATCTATGAATCCATATAGTACCTCCATTCTTTGAATTGCATAAAACTGAGGTTTTTTCACAGATGCAAGAATGAGTGAGAAAATAAATGTGACATGTTCTATGATGTGCTGTGATGTGTAGGCATAATAATGTGCTGTTCAACTAACCCATAGGGATCGTGTACTACCATTCAGTCTCCTTACACAGAGCATCTCCTTACGCATGAGCCTTGTATAGGGTTGTGTAAGATCAAATTAATAAGCAGTAAAACCAACTGGTCGATCAGAGTGGCATTAGATGGATTTTGGATAGGGTTTTGTAAGATGAGCACTTTATAACTCATTTCATATATTCTTAATTGCCTGAAGTTCGGCTGATCTACATTATGTTAACTATTTGTTTCAACAGATCTTTGGGATTGGGCTGGTGGAATAAGCAGAGTTAGATCCCATTACTGCTGGTTTGAATACACCAGTAGAACGCTATAATATATAATAATATTTATTCACTTATATAGCGCCATTAATTCCATAGCGCTTTACACACATCAGCATAACTGTCGATATGTTGATCGTTTGCATTCTATTTTCCCTTGAGAAAAAACTTTGACAGTGAGGGCAGTGAGGGAGTGGAACAGGCTACCACGGGAGGTGGTGAGCTCTCCATCAATGGAAATCTTCAAGCGGAAACTGGATAAACATATAGCTGGGATGATTTAGGAAAGCCTGCACTTGCAGGGGGTTGGACCCGATGGCCCTTGAGGTCCCTTCCAACTCTACCATTCTATGATTCTATGAAAAAGGGTGGTGAGTGACGCATTTCTGCAGAACACTTTTCCATAATGGTCTAAAAGGTGTAATACAGTGGACAGTGATTTTCTGAATTATTGTCCTCTTGGGTTTTGAGGACTGGTCCTATTAGATTACTGCAGATTGTTTTATGGCATTGTACGGATTGGAGCAGTACCGCAAAACCATTCTTGTTAACCACACACGATTGTGGTGATGTATCTTGAAAAAAAAAAAATCAGACCCTTTTTTCGAATCTCATAAACTTCTTCAACCCAGTATAAATTTGCTAATGCAATGTTCAAATGAACACATTGGAGGGAGCCATCCTGCTTATTGGCATCTCCTAACACTAAAGAGAACATTTCTGATAATAACATCTCACGGGAAAGATATTTACGCAATTCCCTAATATCCCACAGTTTACATTTCTACCAAACATGAGCATAGTTTATGTCATATATAATATATTACAACATTGGTTAGGAACTTTTTTTTCCCAGTACACAAAGTTTAACTTTTATGATTTTTGAAAATTCCCCTTCAGACAATATTATATCACCACAAAGCACAGAGCACATTAAGTAAAGATTGCACCCCGCCTGTCATAAAACATAACCATAGCGATTTACCACATCGTTCCCGTTCAGTTTCTTTGGCAGAGGCACGTCCACTATGGGTATTTGGGAATATTTTGGGTAGGCTGAAGCCTGGCAGTTACTGACACCGGAACCTTTGGGGATGTCAGCTTTGATTTTTATTCTCTCGCATCCTTTTACTGAACAAAATGCGAATTTGTCTTTTTCATTTTGAGCTTTTAGCATTAAAAACAGCAACCTGGAAGAAAGCAGTATACATGTAAAAATATGTCCATGGCTTTCTGTTGTGATTCGAGGCACAAAATTGTGAAAATGGATCATACATAGAATATTTGGTTAATTACAAATATACAAACAAAAAATTACATTTTACAAAATTTGGTTGTATTACAATATTGATGAAAGTGAACTTTGCTGTGATTATATTAGCAGGTAGGAGGCCCAACACATAATGAATACATCAAACACGTGGTATGTCCATGGTGGGTGACGTCAAAGCTGAAGTAGCCAGAAAACGGAGAAAAAATTTCAACTCATCCAATCCAGGATAGATAAAAAACTATTTTATTACAAAAACATGTTTAAAAAATATTCTATATTACTGTGACTAAACTTACTTATGCTATAAACGCGTTGGGTTCCTGACTTTTTTTTAAACATGTTTTTGTAAAAAAATTTTTTTTTTATCTATCCCGGATTGGTTGTGCCAAAATTTTTCCTCCGCTTTGGGATTATATTAGCATTTTCATCAAACATTTGGTTGGACCTTTCGGCAAAGTGTATACCAATCTAGTAGACTTGTAGGTAACTACAAAAATTAATGTACTGGATATAACTTTAAGAAGGACATTACATGACAATTTTCCTTGTAACTTTTTGTCAGATATAGATAAAAGAACAAAGATCACATACCCTGACTCCTCATCCCAATAATAGTAACCCCTGCCAGGGTATGCCTGGTGCACTTTGTCCATTTGGAACGTGCGCACAAAGGTTCCCGTCTTGAATGTTTGCTTTGCGAGCCGATTGTGAATGTCTGAGAGGATGGAAAATGTTGTCCCTTTAGGATAACAAAATCCTACTTGAATCCAGTCATTCCTAAAATAGGAGAATCATGTGTTACCACGAGTAATAAGAACCTAACATCAAATTTCCTAAAGAATCAAGTGGCCAAAAAAAATATTACGTTTCGAGATGGCTATTTTTTTCCTGGCTTGAAAGCTCGTTGCACGAAATTCAAGAAAAACACTTCAATTAACTCAAGGAAACCATTTTATAGTGTCGGGAATACAAATAATAACACCATAAAGAGCATTTCAGGTTAGATATTTTATCTTTCTAGTTTTGCCTTATGAATTGCATCCGAAATGTTAAACCATTCACCTCAGTAGTGATTAATACCCTGTTGGCAAAGGACTCTTATTTGGAGACTAATGTTCTCAGGAGGACACTAAACTGAGTAATATATTCATAATAATGCATGAGGGAAATGTTCATGCTACTTAAAACATGTCTTGTTATTCATGAACTTTGCGTGCCTTTCTTGTTACTTATGACAACTTTAAACAGATGTGGCAATACATGTTACTTCTCGGCTATTTTAGATGATGAAGTGCGAAAACCACTTCAGTTTAGTGAGAATAATGCACATACAGGCATGACCTACTTTTGGAAGTTAATAAGCCAAAGAGTCAGCTCCTCGGGGGCGGTCTTATCCCAGTGCACGGTGTAACCTTTCTGCAGAGTGATGACAGGCTGATACTGCTGATAATGATGGCCTTTTCCAAGTGCTCCTTCTAAGTGCAGTGGATGTTCGGGATACTCATCCTTAAAGATTATCATACTTGCATCAGCTGGTCGTCGGGCTTGGACATAAATCTACAAGGTTGGCGTCAAAAAGATTATATTTAGACAGCATTTTATGATATAATATCAAGCATACTAATAATGTCAAACATATTGGTACAGATTATATTCTTTAGTGTTAAAATGTCTGTACAGACAGCAAAGTACCTGTGCATAATTTCCACTGCAGATCGCCCCCTTCCAATCTGGAACATCTAAACAATCAGGATGTCTCAATAACCAGTTGTCTTCCTTCACCAAAAATGCTCCTGGATATTCTGACACCGAGCCATCTATATCATGAAAAACTGTGGTCTTATCTCCATCCATTTCCATTTGACTAAACCATGGTCCGGGCTCTCCAAAGAAAACACGGGAGGCAATCTGAAATAACAGTAAGAGTTTTATGTATTAATAGTCAAACAATAAAATGTTAAATGTGTGTATGACTTCGATGACAAGGAAGAAACCGCAACTGAACACATTTATTTCACTTTTAAATTACTCAAAAATCATTACTGGGTAACACAATAGTAATTCTATAGGATGGAGCTGAGGAGCAGGCTTTGACCAATCACATTCACAATTGGTTAGCACGGAACGTGACAGACCAATCAGTTGTCAGTATGTAGATGGTATTTAATTATGTGTTCTTGGAGGGTTGTACAATGGTGGAACCACAGGAAACCATCTAATTAATACAGAAGAACAACATTCAGGAGGATCAAAATATGAAGAAAATACAGTACATGTAGTGCAAATAATATAATCATAATAATAATAAGTTTATTTCTATAGCGCCAACATATTCCGCAGCGCTTTACAATTAAGAGGGGACATGTACAGACAATATGAGACAATACAAAATAACAAAATTAAGATACCAGGAGGAGTGTGGGCCCTGCTCGTAAGCTTACAGTCTATGAGGGAATAGGGGAGGCACAAAAGGTGAATGGGGGCGAGAAAAGCTGTCATATATGGTCCAGCCATCGATTTAATAGGGTATTCAAAAGCAGCTGCATGAACCCGTCGGTGAGAATTTATACAGGTACAGGGGACGAGAACTGAAAGTAAATTTTTTGAAGGGCAGAAAGGGACTAGATTAGGTCAGGGCAGTGAGGTGATAGACTAGTCTAAAGAAATGCGTTTGTAGGGCCCACTTAAAGGCGTGGATGTTGGGAATTAATCTGATTTCTCTTGGTAGTTTGTTCCAGAGCATAGGCGCAGCTCGTGAGAAATCTTGAAGACGGGAGTGGGAGGTTTGAATTGTTGAGGATGTCAGTCTTAAGTCATTAGCAGAACGGAGGGCACAGGTAGGGTGATGGACAGAGATGAGGGAGGAGATGTAGGCTGGTGCGGAACCGTGGAGAGCTTTGTAAGTGAGAGTGATAAGTTTATATTGGATTCTGTAACGGATGGGCAACCAGTGCAATGACTGGCACAGAGCAGAGGCATCAGTGAAGCGGTTGCAGAGGAAAATGATCCTGGCTGCGGCATTCAGAATGGATTGGAGAGGGGAGAGTTTAGTAACAGGGACACCAATTAGTAAAGAGTTACAATAATCCAGGCGAGAATGAATGAGAGCGACAGTAAGAGTTTTTGCAGAGTCAACAGTAAGAAAAGGTCGAATTCTTGAGATGTTTTTGAGGTGGAAGTGACAAGAACGAGCAAGTGAACGAATATGGGGAGTGAAGGAAAGATCGGAGTCGAATATAACCCCAAGACAGTGGGCGTGCTGCTGGGGCGTAATGGTAGAGCCACACAGAAATGGTAATATTGGATTTCAGAAGGTTAGGAGAGGGAGGAAACAGGAGAAGTTCAATTTTTGACAGGTTCAGTTTTAGATAGAGGGAGGACATGATGTTGGAGACAGCGGACAGACAATCGGTAGTATTTTGTAATAGTGCAGGGGTGATGTCAGGAGATGTGTACATCCCTAAATGAGAGGAGCAAAAACATGGACTTAGATCCTTTTGATGATAGATACCTCTAAAAGCACATCTGATTACTGATCTAGTCAGGCAAGTCATCATATTTTCAGGAAAATATTTCAACCTAGTATACTGGAAGTGATATATGTGGGAACCATGAATCATGCTAGCTGATCTACCCGATTGTATGGTGCCTCATAAACATGGATTAATAGAGATAACCAAATGACATCAGTGATTTGTACAGATATCAGAGCTGTATTATGTGCATGAGTCAGGCAGAAATGCTTGCTGGTATTTTATGTTGGGAACAATCCAGTATTATCCTTCATTACATACTGACTTCAGCAAATAACTGTAATGATGGATCTGTACAGGAGGCACACCGACACTGTCAATGCATTGAAAGCTCTTTTACACACAGTCTTGCCCTTACTATAGTTTACTATTTACACTGTATGTCATCTGTTTCTCACTGGTAGTTTAGTCATCTGTATTTTTCTTATTTTTGGCAATATTTATTCAACCAATCAGATAAGACACAACTATAGGGGGAGGGAGAGAGCAGTATTCTGAACCAATGATGATAAAGGGGTGTGTCTTCGACTACTCTAGACTCTCTCTATGCACAGCAAATGAGCTTTAGTCACAAATCACAACTCTAATAGCGCCAACTTAAAAGGCAACACAAAAAGGGAGATATCAAGAAAAATAAATAGCAGATAATCATCCACTATAGGTATATATTTCAGGTCATGGCTGGAAAGTCACTTTAAGGTTTACACGTATCTAGAATGTGGGGACTATTCCTAGTACCCTTTCAGTTTAAGACCTTGATGATGGTTTATTAAAGAGAACTTGTCACCATGAAAATGCAGTCCAATCTGCAGGCACCATGTTATAGAGCGAGGGGGTGGGGAGAGGGAATAGACTGATATATAGTTTTGTGAGAAAAGATACAGCATAACTTGTGTTTTCATCATTTAAATCTGCTTTTTCTGGGATTTTCAGTCCTACCAGTGACTGAAAGCCTTCCTTGTAGAAGTGTGCATATAAACGTTTAAATGATAACGACACAGTTTAATGTTTTCTCAAAAAAATGTATATCAATACGCTCTATAAAATGGTGCCTGCAGATTGGACTGCATTTTCATAGTGACAATTTCCCTTTAATGTGACAATATATGTAGAATTTAGACTGGAGTGCCTGAACTCACAAAAGCCTCCTTCATTGATTTTGCCTGTACAGCAATATTCCCATTAAGTTCCCATTGTGTGGGGAACCACAAGACAACCTTGTTAATTGAAATGTTGCTGTGTTGCAATGATTTATTTAGCAGATGTATTATGGATTGTTGGGATTGAAGGTCAGACACTCACTGATCCCCTTATTATAGCATATCCTATAGTGATATAACATTAAAGGCGTTGTTCACTATTATACTGATGACCTACCCTGCTTGTCTTACAAATGACATCCTCATCGATCAGCAGATATTGCCTCTGTCAGCAGCCGGCTGTAGACATAGTATGGACCAATGATAGCAAAGCTCCATACCTAATTATGGACCACTGCTGGTACTGCAGATCAGCTTCTATTGAAGAGAATAGGAGTTGATCCATAGTACCGAGCAGCAGCCACTAAACCAGGGGTCTCAAAATTGAGGCTCCAATGAGGCTGCTTTATGTAGCCTGCATGCACCATAGACCCCTTGTACAATTGCGGCCTTGACATTGCACGCACATTTATTTGAAATGTATTGCCATAAAATAGACCAGCTATCTGCACCACAATGCCAGCTGCTGGCCAATCAGAGGCCAGCAGCTGAGGTCGCCTTGCCGACGCATGGCAGTGATGTTATACGCTGCCGCACTGGCATGCTGACATCGGCTGCTGGCCTCTAATTGTCAAAGGGTTTATGGTGCTTGCGGGCTGCATGTGCAGAAATGAGGATGCCGAGGCAATGGAGAACAGGAGAGAAGAATCTTTTTTTTATGTGTATGTGAAGAATGGCAAATTAGGGGACATTGCTACATGAAACGAGTCAATACTACAACATGGGGACCAGGATGGCCACATTACTACAAGGGAACCAGGATGAGGCATTACTATACTATGTGGACAAGGATGAGGACATTACTACAAGGATTGGCACACTACTACAAGATGAGGATAAGGATGATAATACTACAGAATATTACTAAAGATATTACTACAAGGGAGCCAGGATGAGGATATTACAACAAGCAGGGGACCAGGATGGGGCTATTACTACAAAAAGAGGAAAAGGATGGAGCATTACTAGAAGATGAGGACCAGGATGGGCACATTACAACAAGGGGACCAGGAAGGGGCATTACTGCACTATGTAGAGAAGAATAAGGCACTAGGCCAAGAGAACCAGGATGGGGTATAACTACACTATGAGGGCAAGGATGGGGATATTACTACAAGAAGGGAACAAGAATGGGAGACATTACTACAAGATGAGGACCAGGATGGGAGATATTACTACAAGGGGACCAGGATGAGGATATTAAAACAAGAAGGGGATGAAAATGGAGCATTACAACAGGGTGGGGACAAGGATGGGAACATTACTACAACATGGGGACGAAGACGGCCACATTCTACAAGGGGATCAGGATGGAGCAATACTACAAGATAGGGGCCTAGATGAGGACACTGCTAAAAGATAGGGATAGACTCCCTTATTGTCTTTCAAAATTTACCCCGTTGTGGGAGGATCCAAATTTTATTCAAGGGTCTCAAAACAAATTATTTCAAGGATGGAAGCAGAGGGGGATACGAAGGTTGGGTGATTTACTGAAAACAGAGGAGGGGAGAGTTCTGAGCTGGGCGGAGGTATCGGAAAAATTTAACATGGAAAATCACCATTACCTACAATATTTACAAATAACAACACATTACACATCAGTGGTAAAAGAGGTCGGGAAGGCTGAGAAGAAGGGGAGTTTTGATGTATTGATTGGTCAGGGAGCGGGACATGAATCCCTTTCGATCATATACTAACGATTGAGAGATCAAGTACAGGGCCCCTGGAAAGAGCAAATATTTAAAACCTGGGAGACGGCTCTGGGCGATCCGGACATCTATGATAAAATTCTAAGGGGGTTGGAATCTGTTAAGAAAGTAATGATAAATGAACAATGGAGGGAGATGCAATTTAAGCTAGTACACAACGCAACATATGCCTTTAATATACCACATAGCAGCTCACCAGTGCATTTCTTGGACCATTGCCCTAAATGTGGACTCCATAAAGCAAAACTGTTTCACTGCATATGGGAATGCCCACGAGTGCGGGGGGTATGGGAGGAAGCGGTGCCGTACATATTGAGGATTTGGAAAGTAGTTATACCCGTCACCCCTCAAGCCTGTTTGTTTCACTGTATAGAAGCCCCTACAGAAACTGACAGAGCAAGTGCTCACATTCCAGGTGTAATACACGTAGTATTGCTTGTAGTCAAGAAATGCCTACTTAGGAATTGGCTGATAAGACAGACACCGAGAAATACAGAAATAGTTGATACCCTAAAAACAATAATGATGTACGACAAACTGGATTCGGAGAAACATAAGGAGAAGTCCACTAAAAGATTCTTCAAAAAGTGGAGAACATTTATTGAGCAAAGCTTCACACAAACGGAAATCACCCAGTTAATTAAAGCATTTGAACACACGTCTTGGTATTGTGTGGAAGACATTGCAGGGACATTGAAGATAGGGAGCATCCAAAGGACCAACTGAAGGGAACAAATAGGTTAGGTTGTTAAGTCAGAGTCAATTATTGTTAAGATAATTCTATGGAGATGAAATTGTTGTGACAATGAAAAAGAAAATGATGTAACAGAAGCATTGTACGATCCGGAGAAATTTTATGGAATGTAACAACATGTTCTCTTGTTGATGATATGTGCTTGCTGACATCAAATAAAATATGTTTAAAAAAAAAAAAGATAGGGATCATCACTAAAAGAAGGGGGCCAGGATGGGCACATTACTACAAGAAGACCAGAATGAGACATTACTACACTATCGAACAAAGATGGTGACATTTCTACAAGATGGGGACATTACTACAAGATGGGGACCTAAATTATGGTATCAGTAAACATGTAATTTTGTCCTGCAAAGAATGCAGCCCCCTAAATTATTTTTTTCTGTTTGTGACCCATATATCCAGTACTCACGTTTGTTGCCAGCAGTTTTGACAGTAATGTTGAGTTATTGAGTTTTTTTAGAGGACTGTTAGTTATGCAAGCTGTACACTGACTATGTTACACTGTATGAAAGTGTCATATCTTCAGTGTTGTCCCATGGAAAGATATAATAAAATATTTATGAAATTGTGATATACTGTACATCCAGCTGCCATTGGAGGTGATATCAGATAGTTGAAGTGATGCTAAATGCCAATGTCTTATCTCAAAGATAGATCAATAAGTTCAATAAATATGTATTGGACAAACCCTTTCATATAACTAATGTTTAGAAGTTGGAGCTTTGTAAATTTTGCATCTGATATCAGAACTATTATACTATATAGCTATAATGTAAGTTACATATTAAGAGTTACATAATAAAATGAATATGCGGGGGTGAAACACATCTGCACATGTTGGCTGATAAGTATCAAACAATCATTACGATAAATAGATTATACAGATACAGTAGAAGATGGAATTCAGTGGCAATGTCTATGACTTCTTGGCATGTCATCAGACAGACAACGCTTGTGTAATATCATTCAGACTTGGCCTGAGGATCTGGCTGCAATACTAGTCTCCCTATCTGATAATTACTTCTCTTCCACTGGAACGATCAGTCACAAATGTGACAGATTGCTTCATAAGTGAAAAATCTGAGCTGTAAGAAAATAACAGTAGGGCATAGGTTACAGTGACGTTTCTGACAACCATCGTCTGAGGCCTGGCGTTGGCAAAGAAAGGTTGACGGAAACATATGCCACCCAAAAATCATTTGTCCGTTCCTAGTCTAAATGCTGACATTCATTATTACATCTATAGGTGAATGGAGTAGGCTATAAAAAGACAATAGGAGTCTTTGAAGCTTTTCGGGAGCTGGGGACCTTGTGAAGAACATCTTCAAGGCCATCAGCTGAATATCGGATATTCATGCATCAGCATTTTTTAGAAGCACTCACCGGCACTTGCTCAAATGTAATTTTAGTCACATTGTTGTTTGGGCAGCTTTGCCAGGAATTATTTAGACGGAAGCCAATGGCACTGGTGTGGCGTCCATCCAAGGAGATATAGTTGCGAAAGGTACAATTTTCTACATTGACTGGTCCATCATAAATCTGTATGCCACGCACTGGAAAGTTCCTAAAATTAGATAAGTTTGCATGGACTGTTACAGTTTTGTACTACAGCTTATAAAATAAAGAAAAAAGTAAATATTTCAGCACATACACTCCTTTCGGTAGTGTCCTCCCATTGTGATCAAGTCCTCCAGGGCCCCACACATTGTTGTCTTCCATTTCTGTTCCCACATTGTTACTTTCTCCAACAAATATGCTGTTTTTCACTTCTTGCTTGGATCCATCATCATCTGGGAAGGTCCCTCCACTACGAAAAGAAATTGGCGTTAGAGAGGTGTTTGTAAGGGCTTCCATCTGTTATACACAGTTCAATCCTTTTAAAATGAAAGGTTCAGCGCCTTTTTAATGACCCTACTTTGTTTGCTCTTCTTGCTGATTTAATTGCCCTATATTGTATACACTTACAAGATCTCTGCTGTCAGTGAATGAAAATGTTCTTGTTTATATTAAGATACTGCACACGAGTCCTTATGTCCAGATAACTAAAGTTGGCCACACTGGAGGCAAGTACTGGCCAAATGTGTCATTGGCAAACATTATCTTTCCCGACTCCCACATACATAAGGGATTGGCTTGGTCAAGAGTCTATGCAGTTTCAACTGGAAGAGGAGAAAGCCACTGCCGTACAAAACTGGCAGTGGCTTACGTCCCCTGAAAGCAAAGGGACCTGACATCGAAATTCCAACTGCCCAATCATTCAATTCCTTGCCATCACCTTGTCCCCAAAACACATCAGATAGTTGCCTAGTACTGCCAAATTGGCCATCTTTAATCTAAAGTATATGGAGGCCTTTTAGTGTAACCCTCATTTTACATTTTTATTTCATACATCTATAGTACACATGAAAATAAGTAACTGTCATATTTCATCAGACAAATCTGCTTCTTTCTCTGCTAGAATTGATTGGTCATTATCAAAATTCTCAATTCTGAGGTGAAATCTATATTCAGTGAAGACTTTCCCATTACTGAGAGCGCAGCTGTTACTGATGAGATTCTATGTCGATAGAAGAGGGAAGAGCTAGAGGCAGAGGGAAGAGCTAGAGGCAGAGAGAGGAGCTAGAGACACAGAGAGTAGCTAGAGGCAGAGAGAGGAGCTAGAGGCAGAGGGAAGAGCTAGAGGCAGAGGGAAGAGCTAGAGGCAGAGGGAAGAGCTAGAGGCAGAGAGAGGAGCTAGAGACACAGAGAGTAGCTAGAGGCAGAGAGAGGAGCTAGAGGCAGAGGGAAGAGCTAGAGGCAGAGGGAAGAGCTAGAGGCAGAGGGAAGAGCTAGAGGCAGAGAGAGGAGCTAGAGACACAGAGAGTAGCTAGAGGCAGAGAGAGGAGCTAGAGGCAGAGGGAAGAGCTAGAGGCAGAGGGAAGAGCTAGAGGCAGAGGGAAGAGCTAGAGGCAGAGAGAGGAGCTAGAGGCAGAGGGAAGAGCTAGAGGCAGAGAGAGGAGCTAGAGACAGAGAGAGGAGCTAGAGGCAGAGAGAGGAGCTAGAAACAGAGAGAGGAGCTAGAGACAGAGAGAGGAGCTAGAGGCAGAGAGAGGAGCTAGAGGCAGAGAGAGGAGCTAGAGACAGAGAGAGGAGCTAGAGAAAGAGAGAGGAGCTAGAGACAGAGAGATGAGCTAGAGACAGAGAGAGGAGCTAGAGGCAGAGAGAGGAGCTAGAGGCAGAGAGAGGAGCTAGAGGCAGAGGGAAGAGCTAGAGGCAGAGGGAAGAGCTAGAGGCAGAGGGAAGAGCTAGAGGCAGAGAGAGGAGCTAGAGGCAGAGAGAGAAGCTAGAGGCAGAGAGAGGAGCTAGAGACAGAGAGAGGAGCTAGAGGCAGAGAGAGGAGCTAGAAGCAGAGAGAGGAGCTAGAGGCAGAGGCAGGAGCTAGAGGCAGAGGGAGGAGCTAGAGGCAGAGGGAGGAGCTAGAGGCAGAGGGAAGAGCTACAGACAGAGAGAGGAGCTAGAGGCAGAGCTCCACCTCTCCACCTATCTACATAGACTATCATCAGTCACAGCCGCCATCTCCTATCTCTGTAATGGGAAAGTCCTCACTGAATACAGATTTCACCTCAGAATTGAGAATTTTGATAAAGACTGATCAATTCTGGAGGGCAAAGTAGTAAGAATATCATAAAGTTGCTTATTTTAAAGTGTACTATTCATTTCTGAAATAAAAATTAAATGATGGTAAGGCAGCTTTCACATTTTGTTTTTACCTACGTTTACTGGTCCTGTAAGAGCTTCTGTCCAAACCCCCCAGAAAAATATGTATTGGACGCAAGCGCCAACGGGGCCATTGACTATAATGGTGCAGATGGAGTCACCGCGTGCTCTGTCTTGCATCATTTTCGGGCGTATACGCTTTCTGCAGGTGGACACCCAGAAGTAGTCTGATAGGTAAAAACGAAATATGTGAAAGCAGCCTTACGCTTTAAAGAGTTATTCCCATCTCCAAGATCCTATTCCAATATGTAGTAGGTGTAATAATAATAATAATATTAGCAAATACCTCCAATTAGAAATGTAGTATAGTTCTCCTGATTATCTATGTCTCTTACTTCATTTGCAGAGCATTGCAACTGAAGTATCAATGGTTAAGACCACTCATATAGTGACAGTTAGTTTGATAGTTGATGGTAATCGTAACCATGGACACCTAAGTTGCAATCCCCTGCACATGAGGTAGGAGACATGGCTATAATTAGGAGAACTATACTGTATCTCTAATTGGAGGTATTTGCTAATATTATTATGACACCTACTACATATTGGGATAGGATCTAGGAGACGGGAATACCCCTTTATGGCTACATTTACACTGTGTTTGTGGCCACTGTGATGTGTTTAAGCTCAGGAGATACGGTATATGCCCAACAGTGGCTACATTCTGGATGGATGAATATCCACCACAGGGACCGATATATTTTTTGCAGTGTCCCTCTCTATGAAAAGGTGCAGTCTGACATTCTTTCCGTACAGTAAAATAAATGTTCTGCAGATGCACATGGTCAGAGCGAGACTATAGGAACATACTTTTGGCCTCCATCTGGTAAGTGGGGACCTATGGGAATGTTCATGTGTGCTCCCTGAAAACCTCCCAGCTTATACTTTTGGCTGACGGCACGCACACAGTATCCACTATGCTTTAGGCCTCATTCACACCTCGGTACTTTGATGCCAAATCCAGGAGTGTCTCCAAAACACATTAGAGGTGTCAGTCTTTCAATGATGGTTTTTCTCTAAGTTCTACCTCTGGTTTTGGCATCCAAACACTGATGTAAAAATACTGAGGTGTGAATGAGGCCCAAGCATGACACAAGAAACAAGAATTGTGCCTCTGTGTCAAGTCTTCAACCAAGTATATAAGCGAGAAGGTTTTGATAACTGACAGCAAGCGGAGTTCTTGAAAATGATGAGAAATGGAAGCACCAAGGACAGTGAAGCATATATTAATAAATTTTATCTATAGAAAGTCTTGTCAAATAATAAAGTATAGCGAGTATACATGCCTGGCAAGAGTTAAACCAATTCCATTGTCAGAAAACCTGAAATAAAAAAGAAAAGAAAAAAGTGAATACATATGTAGAACCACAGCTGTAATCACGTGAATTACTGCCCATCAACTCCGGCATCTGCCTTTGCGTGTTGCTAAAATCCCATATTAGAACGGCAAAATGGATATATGATGTTTTCAGCTTATACTGTGTCATGTAAATCCTGAGATTGGGAGGATTAATGGGCAGGATCCTACCTCCTTCACTAACCGTATGTAATGGATGTTCTCTCTGAATAGTATCATCACAATTCTGAATAATGAAACACAAATCCTTCATCATCTCTATATGTGAATGCCAGAATTCTGGGAAGAAAATGACTGGGTGGGATAAGACGGATGTAGCTGAATTATGTGGATGTGAGATCTGCAAAACCTTCCAGAGGGAAAGGAAGCAGATCTGGTCAAATCACATAAAAAAAGTGCTGTAATCTGAGAAATCATTGATCAAAGACTTCCCTACAGTCTCCCCGTTCCCCGTCTATTAGCCAGAGGGTGCAAAGACTATGAAACGCGACGCTTGCCCTAATGGACGAGACAGAACCGAATATTATTTGCCGAGTGAGTTGTGTTTTGCATTTATTGGACTAATATTCAGTTACATAAACATTAATATGTAAAGAGGTTGTCTGCAACTTTTATAATGATGAGTTAGCCTATGGATAGGTCATTACCGAATACCGAGTACTATTCCAGTATTCATCATGACAAGAAAAATGCTCGGGTTCCCCATTGACTTGCATTAGGTTCGTTATTCTTGAAGAATACTGGAATAGTACTTTGTGATTTGTTACAAATAATCCGAACACGAATACTTACTATTCGCCCATTACTATATGGTACTATATATATATGGTACTATATAGTACAATCGGCTGGCGTCTGACACCCCACAGCCCCGCTGATCATCTGTTCTCGGTGATTGCGGTGGTAGCAGGCAGGCAGAAATGCACAGTTCCGGAGCTGCCAGCTGCCGCAATGGGCACTGAATACAGATGATCAGCGGGGTGTTGGGTGTCAGACGCCGGCGGATCGTATATTGATCCTTAGGATAGGTCATCATTGTAAAAGTAGTGGACGACCTTTAACTTTTATTATTTTATGGTTTATATATATATTTCACACTTTCAGAAGTCATTTATTCCCTTGGGGGACTTTTAGCAATCACTTTAAAACTTATTTTGCCAAAAGATACAACCTAATACAGACTCTGTGGCGCTCATGGGCCTCTTTGTTAAGCATCTGCTTCATAGTAACCCTTCAACAGCCCCATGATCATATTATAGTTCAACAGAGTGAACCCTCCCAGTTTATTATTGTCCCCTATATCGGGTCTAACAGCACAGAAAAACTGCTCAAGCCAAATACAGGAGACCGGAGCACCCTTGGTGCGGCCAATATTTATATGAACTTTCCCACCTTCTTGTCCATTCATCTTCGCCCTTCTCTGACTTTACAAAACTGGAGCTGTCAGTCAAAGAGGTGGATACAGATAGAGGTAAAACAAGTAGGTGGGAAGGTGCACTTATAGATTTGGTCACACCGAGGGCGCACCGAGCGCCTGTACTTGGTTTGATCAGTTATTCCTGATCCCTGTAAGTTTTCAGCAATGTATTACAGCCTGCTCCCACTGAGGATTATGTAGGTTTCTGAAAAAGTGGGTTTTCAGGTTAAAGGGTTTTTCGGGACAATTTGTTTTGCCTATATGCATGTATTTTAGAATGAAAATCATTTTGGAAATTGGGTACTAATAATAATTTTGCACCATTTGCTTTCTATAGAGTTTGTGTTGCACTGTCTATTGCTGGAGTCTGTCAGCCAGCCCACTAGGACTGTGTGATAGGAAATTTGTAACTCTTTCTTATCTGTCTTACTGAGCTCCTGTAGATTGTATGCTCCATAGATTGTAAGCTTGTGAGCAGGGCCCTAATTCCCACTGTATGTCACAGACCTGACTGGTGGTGTGGTGCCCGTATTGCGGTTTTCTGTTTCAACTCCCTATGTACCTGGTGTCTGCCTGTGCGCCATATTGAGCGTCCGGCCAGTGTTTCCAATATCTCTTATGTGATACTGGGAAAGGCGGTTTCCCTACTCCGGGTCGCTCTTTGATTGTTGGGAGGGGTTTGCTCTCCTGTTTTGCATTCTGGGTAATTGCTGGGCTTGCAGTATTGGTTGGGTCATCGTCAGTTGTATTACCTGGTTAGTATTAGTAAGGTCCTCCCTTCAACAAAGCTACTGCGAAACGTGCATCAGGGATGCACGGGGCCAGATCTCTGACACAGTGTTATTATGGGTAACTCATATGTTTTACTATGGTTTTGTTGGGATAGTAATTACCGCAGTTCTCTCGGCAGTGTGCTCTTGGGTGATTATTAATGGAGCCTGATTTACATATTTGTTCCCTTCCTGACTAATTTACATTTCTATGGTGGTGAATTTAATACATTGTCGGGTAGGATCAGTCATCCATTTTCACAGCCTTAAGGGTCTGTTGGTGACCTCTCTGAGCTCCTTGCCAGTGCGGCTTTAATTTCTCAAATTACATTCTACTGATACATTACCGCCCTCATTGCACTTAATCTGTGGTTTCAGAGAAACACCCCCCCATTTTTTTGTCCTCACCTTTCTCTCTATATAATTTTGTTTTGTAACTCTTATAATGTCTTTTATTGTTCTTGAAAGCAATTTTAATATACTATATTATTAAATAAAGAATATTTTTTTATTACATTGGCTTCTGGGAATTTTCCTGCCCTATCTTTTCATATATGTTAGTTGGGTTGGGTAACCCAGTAGTTGGGAATATGATCCCGCATTATTTCCATGCGATGAAAGAAATTTTCAACTTAGTGTCAGTAAGTGCCTGGCTCCTAGCTGTTTGGTGGATTGATCTTGGTACTGGACCCTGGATTGTTTTCTGATTCTGCTCTGCTTCATCCTCTGACCTTGAGTACCATCTGGCTCCTGACCTCTGACCTCTTCCTGACTATGTCTTTGCCTGTCCCCTTTGTGCTCTCCTGGTTAACGGACCTCGGCCTGACTTCTGACCCCGCTTTTGTCTTCTCCCTGTGTTGTTGCGTCCTCTCAGCTCTGACCTCGGCTTGTCTGACTTCCCCTCTGCTATTGAAGCACACTTGCTCACAGCGCCATCTAGTTGCTATTCTGCCCCTCACACATAGTGACTAGTTTCTCACTCTACTCCGTGAGTGACGTTACATTGTAGCTGTTGAACTATGTGTTACTTTGTTTTGTTTTTTTCTGTACATGCCCCTCTTAAGGCTGCTTTACACGCAGCGACATCACTAGCGATGTCGCTGGTGAAAGCACCCGACCCCGTCGGTTGTGTGTCACGGGCAAATCGCTGCCCGTGGCGCACAACATCACTAGGCCACGTCACACGGACTTATCTGCCTAGCGACGTCGCTGTGATCGGCGCACCGCCCCGTCGGTTGTGTGTCACGGGCAAATCGCTGCCCGTGGCGCACAACATCACTAGGCCACGTCACACGGACTTATCTGCCTAGCAACGTCGCTGTGATCGGCGCACCGCCTCCTTTCTAAGGGGGCGGTTCGTGCGGCGTCACAGAGACATCACATGGCAGCCGTCCAATAGAAGCAGAGGGGCGGAGAGCAGCCGAAGGTAAGACACGCCCACCTCGTTGCTGGAGGACGCAGGTATGGTGTTTTTCATCGTTCCTGGGGTGTCACACATAGTGATGTGTGCTGCCTCAGGAACAAAAAACAACCTGCGTCCTGCAACAGCAACGATATTTGGGATTTGAACAACGTGTCAACGATCAACGATAAGGTGAGTATTTTTGATTGTTAACGGTCGTTCGTGCGTTTCACACGCAACGACGTCGCTAACGAGGCCGGATGTGTGTCACGAATTCCGTGACACCAACAACATCTCGTTAGCGATGTCGTTGCATGTAAAGCCCCCTTTAATTGTAAAGTGCTGTGGAATACGTTGGCACTATAGAAATAAACTTTATTATTGTCCAGTCGGCTGATTAATGACCACATCACAGTTAAATATGCAGAGAAACAAAAGCCTGAAAAAACTAAATGGTGCAAAACGTTTCATGAAACCTAATTGCAAAACTGAATTTTAGCCCCAAAACGCATACATTTAATTAAAAAAAAAAGTAAATAACCCCTTTAAGGTTAGCGTGATAGGAGAAAGTTTGGGCAGGAACTGGACCCAGAAAAACAGAACTGCAAAAAAGGCAGCCGGACTCTGCCCATTCTTTACATTCACTTTTTACTTTCAACTATTTGGCACATCCAGAATTTCACGGTTACTGATTAATTGGTAGAGAATATTCTTCTCCTGGTATCCCACTCATTAAAGAACGCACCTACATGGGAAGCGCCAGCTGGTTTATGTATGTTTGATGGTGCAGATGAAAGTCATGTATTATGGATATTGGGTTAATAGGACAGTATAAAGTAATCTAATATTGGTCTCTACTTCTGGGTTATGTTGCATTCTTTATTTTATTAAAAATTCCATCTGCCAATGGTTATTCTAGCAGCTTATCTGAAATAACTCATACAATAAACAAGCGGCTTCACATAGCAGACTGTAAAAACGCTGAACTCACTGGCAGTCGTCCAGCCAAACGTCCCCTCCCCGCAGCCAAGCGCCATGGTCCTGGTTCTTGTAAGCAATAAAGTGCTGGATTATTGCAGGTACTCTTGGCTTGAAGGGATCAGCATCTTGATGCGGCCCATACCTGGATGAGAGTTAACAATACAAAAAACAGACTTCAGGGCCCGGGGATATTAACAACTGTATTTTAATAACGGACTTTACTGTTTTATTGCAAAGCAAGAATCCAGCCTGGGTCTTTGATTATTGGAATGATAGTGCGTAAGTATTGGATTACAGTGGGCTACCTTGTGGCCTTCCTGGTATTTCCTTCATTTCCATCAGGCATATATTTAGATAACAGATAAAAGAAATAAAGTAATAATAAATTGCCACTTTAGTTTATGTCCTATTATAATACAATCTATCACCAGGTTTTTCCTACCCAAATGAAAGCAGCATGACATATAGGCAGAGAACCTGATTCCAGCGGTGTCACTTACTGGGCTGCTTGCTGCTATTTTCATAAAATCACAGTTTTATCTGCAGCAGATCTATCAGTTCTCTGAATACTTAGCTTTGTTAAACCCCGAGCACCCCACTAATTGTCAGCTTCCTGCCTATGTACAGTGTACACAGAAAGCTGTCAATTAGTGGTGGAGTTGGAGTTATTCATGGCTCATTAATATGGAGGACTGCATGGCAGAAGGTTTACTAGTGTTCTCGTCACAGATGACAGACAGTTCTGTGGTGTCCAGCTATAGAAGGTCACAGTGTTTGGCTGGCAAGTTGCTCCCTGACCTATTATTTCTGCTTGGTTTTCATCCCTTTAGGACCCTGCAGATTTCCTCAGCCTGTCAGCTGCTATTCATCTGTACTTCCCTTGTGTCAATACATACTTACACTTCCTATTACTCGGTGCTGGTGATCCTTTATATGCTTTTATCAAGTCTTCAGATCTAGCAGTCAGTTTACATACATTTGGATAATCTTGGTGGTTGTTGCAGATTCTCGCCCTGAGTCAACTGGAGATAAGTTGTTTGTGGTTTTCCCTTGTTTGTTTTCCCTGTATGTTCTTTAGTGCCTAGTGGGGTTGATGAAGAGCTCATCCCATCTGTTCTCTACCAAGGGCCCAGATCAGGGTCAGCCTAGGGCCAGGTATCCACCTAGGTTCAGCGCCTATCTAGTGATAATCTCCTGATTATAAAACACTGATTTACATCAAACCTAGAGCATGCAGCTCAGTATGTAACACATCGCTAAAATCAGGGCATCTGTCTCATCATGCTGCTCTCAGATTAGAGGGCAAAAACCTGATGACAAATTCCTTTTAAAAGTATTTCACATGTTTTAGCTTTATTTAAAAAAAAACAACAAAAAATAAACCAAACAACCTGCAAAGTACCTCCGAACATAAAGCATGTGTGAATAAATGTAAGCTGCTATGACTGCATAATGTACAAACAAAGACATACAGAAGCACGATGTAAGCGCCAAGATGTATGCAATCACTGAACATATGAAATTTGGATTGCATTACTGCCATATAGAATATATTTATAAAAATGAAGGAATTGTAATGTGACATCATGCACAATGCACGCTTTCACGACTCGGCAGACTGAACTCATACAGAACCTGGATAATGCATAAATATTCAATACAGATATAAAGTTCCCTAAGTGTGTAAATTATTTTCTTAATTAACAATAAAAAATAAAAGAAACAAAAGTTAATTTTCCTTAAATCAAACATTAGTTTCCTGGCGTGGAACATGTATTGGAATATATGCACACATGTACTCACCGTGCGCCAACCAGGGTGAGGATCGGTCTCTTATCCTTGTCACTGGCTTCAGTTGTTTTGACACCATTGTCAATTATCATTCCAGCCTGGCCATACAAATGGGAGAGGTTAGAGGCGCTAATGATGTAGAGGGCTATTTACATATCATATAATTGGACTTTTACGATAATATTGCATTGTTATGTTTATTAAGAAGATCAGGGTGAACTATCAAGAGGTATGAGATATCCTCCTTTACAGCACATAAATCCTTTACTTCCCATCAGATGATAGAAGCAGCGGAAGGGTTAACTCCTTGAAATACATCAGACTCATAACTATGTCAGTTGTATATATTTGTGCCTATTGGACAAATGTTATATTTAAGTGTTTTTGCGTAGTGGGTCCTGTCCCTGTAATAAAGTATGTGGCCCTTACATATTCAGGTCATAAGTTCACTTTCAATTTTATTGCCTTGATATACAGAACTGCCAACAGTTATATTGAGTCACATAATACAGCACTCAATATATCACGGTATAAAAAAGTGTAATTGGATATCTAACTTGGCATGGGTCAATGACTTGTACAATGTTACGTTGTACTTAATTCTTTTAAAGGGAATGTGTCAGCCTCTTTTTGCTATCTCATCTGAGAGCAATATGATGTAGGCAATGGTTTTGAATCCAATGATGTATCACTTAGATTACTAGGTGCAACGGTTCTGACACAATCAAGCTTTGAGATTTAGCATACTGCAGACCTGAGAAAGTCCTGTCCTGCCCACACCAGGCTCTCTATAGAGATTGTACATTGACAATGAGGTGCCAATCACAGGTGGGAGGTGTGCCAGACTGCTGTTCACGAGACATTTTAGTCCAGCAATGATAATCACCAGGTGATAAAGTATTTAGTTTAAGTAAACAACACACAACCTGATGCGCAGTTGTTTTTTGTTCTTTTTTTTTACCCCTTTCAACATGCTGTGCTCAGATTACATAGGAAAAACCTGCTGACAGATTCCCTTGAAGTGAAATAAATTTTATCAAGATGGTGCATTGTGAGTCAAGCTAACCTTTGCTCCACCTGCCTTTAGTTTAAGTAAACAACAGCACACAGCTGGATAATAGAGGGAATAATAGAGGGATAGTTGATTTTTGTTTTTTTTTTTTTTCTTTTTTTACCCCTTACAACTTGTGCTCAGATTACATACCTGCTGACAGATTCCCTCAACGTGAAATAACCTTTATCAAGATGGTGCATTATGAGTCAAGATAACCTTTGCTCCATCTGTATATTTCCTCTGCTATATTAGACTCACCCTGTAGTTGGAGTGTGCACGATTGTTATGGAATTTTCCTAAGGGAGTGAGTTCGGATTTTCCCGGTGCATACAGCCCCTCTGAAGGCCCAGTAGGTACATGATGAAATATGAACCAAAATCCAGTTTCCTGGAAACAAATCAATGTTTTAGTGAAGCTGTATGAAATATATCATTATTACCTCTGTTATTTAACTAAATTATATTATTGTATTAAATCTATAATAAAACGTTACGAGTAAAGCAAGAAATCACCAGTTGGTATTTCTAGAGGACACTACTCACATGTATTGATATATTTTTAGCACCAGTGAGGATAAATTACTAAAACTTAGCTTTTATTTAAGCTCTTTAAAATTCAACAAAAACAGACAACTATAAAATACACTTAGGATCACCCTGCAGGTAGCCAAGGTGCATGTTACCATGCTGTAATGCACAACCCTTGGACAAATACCAATAGGGGGAGTACAGTTATGTGTAATACTGATATCAATTACTGTCACCTATGCGCATTATAAAGATATTAGACAGATGTTCCGTTATCTAAATGCCAAATTTGGAGATCTATCTCCTCAAAGACAGTAAGATATAAACAATTCCCTTATGCAGGGGTTAATTACACATACTAGAATATAAAACTTAGAAAGATCTCACCCATTTGGAGGATCTTCAAACGTTTGGTACGGCAGTCCGTCTTTTGGAGGGGTCACAAAGGGGCCTGTGGTCCAGGCTGGGTATAACTTGCCCTAAACCCCCTTGTCTCCCGTCCTTACAAGGACGGTCCACATCTGAACCTATGTCCTTGCAAAAAATAGTCCCACATGCCTCCCGCCTCCCGACGCGTTTCGTCACTTTCTGTGACTCCTCAGGGGTCCAAGCATGAAAGATCATGTAGTGGGTCAAAAGAGTGGTGTGTGACCTGCAGAGTCCAAACACCAAATGCTGCCAACCGCCAGCCCCCTCATTAGTCATCTATAAGTATATAGTTAAGGGCCCGCACAGCCAATCCTAACAACCTCCAATCAGGTGCAACTCATGAATAAACTCAGAACTCACCATTTGAATAATGATTGTCACCATGCCGCCGGCTTCCCACGTGTCCCGGGCATTATCATGTTGTCCAAACTCCATTATGCCCCGGCGTGTGCCGCACTTCCGGGTGGCGGTCACGGGAGGGAGGCCTGATCCGCATCACGTGGTGCATTCGTCACCACGTGGTCGGACATGTGATCTCGCGCGTTACCATGTCCTTCAGTGCGGACCTCCGATATCAGGCCCGCCCACAGACAGAGGCCAGTTCCGCATCACGTGGTGCACTCCGCACCACGTGATCAGACATGTGATAAGACACATCACAATGCCCTTCAGTGTGGTCCTCCGATATCGGGCACGCCCACAGAGCCCACAATCAATAATCACGCACAAAGTACATATCCCTTAGAGTAAGCCATTGGGTTATAGTGTTATTATTATACTCAGTTATGTAAATGTAGTTTTATATCAGGGAATCCCCCACATATGGAAGAGATGTCACGTGATGCAAACCACGTGATCCACCCTGCCATCGTATCAACAACGGAGGGATTACATGCTTCAAGACCACCCACTGTCCCTCCAAAGGGCCAAACATACCATATGGAGCGTAATGTATTGCACTGTGCATATTGAAAACAGTGCCGTGTATCAGCCAACAGTGGAAGGGGATACATATAATCGGCAGTAATACTGCACATGTGACCAAATAACATTATCTCTCAGGGGGGGGGGGGAGGGGGGGTGTTTCTGCAGGAAAAATACATATTCACGTGTTCAAGTAACTCATGGTTACAAAAAGAGTCCTACAGAAACATACAGCCCCATATTCTCCCTGATATATTTCCCATACCACACTAAATAATATGTCTAGACGTAATGATATCGATTAAGAATACTGACACAGCTCTTAAATTACAGCAGCAGATTTATTTCAGGGGATTACTTAAGAATTATTTCTTTACACCCATTCCCCCAGGGGAGTGTAAATAAATCATGAGTATAATAGGAGTTAGTGTATTTTAGCAAAAATAACAGGGTGGCAGAAAAAATTGTTGTCTATCGCCACACAGGGGGGGGGGGGGGGGGTATCAGCACACCCCGAAATTGTCCAGTAATATTTAGGCAGACTAAAAAATGGCACATGTTAGTGGATAGCAGTAAGGATAAATCACAGAGAGTATATGTCATATTGAGGATATGATGGATATGGGGCCAGATTAAATATAACAGCCATATTGTAGTTGTTCATTTAGACCCCTAGGTGAAACCGTATCCAACTTAAAGATCCACCTAGTTTCGCGCTGTAGGATCAAACGATCCCAATTTCCACCCCTGATTGGTGGTTCGATTTTATCGATGCCAATGAAGGAGATCACAGTTTTCCTTCCTCCATGTGTATTATTCACATGGCGCGCCAAGGGGGTCTCTCTCTTATGTTCCATGTCACCCAAATGATCCCCAATTCGTCGTCTAAACTCTCTGATAGTCTTCCCGACATACTCCACTCCGCATTCGCAGGTGGCTTTATAGATAATACCTCGAGAGCGACAGTTGATAAAGTGACGTATGTCAAATTGTTCATGGGTGACATTAGACTCAAATTTCTTTGAGGTTTTGATAAATGGACAAGCTACACATCCTCCACATCTGTAACAACCTTTTACATTCGATTTCAGCCATGTTTCCTGCTGAGGTGTTTGAAAATGGCTATGGACAAGTCTATCCTGGATAGACCGTCCTTTTTTGTACGTGACGTGTGGATATGTACCAATCTTATCCTCAAGATCCTTGTCCATCCGAAGGATGGACCAATGTTTGTCCAGGATATTTCTTACCTGGTTTGATCCATTAGTAAAGGTCGTAAAGGAAGAGCCCGGACTGCTGACCCGAAGGGGCTTAAGGGAGGGCTACATGACTAGGAGGGATGCCAGGCCATAGGGTTAATAAGGGGTTAATGGAGAAAGTCAGTTTGGGCGCGAAATTTGGGGGTGGTGCTAAGGGGCAGTTAGGATCAGGGGTCAGTGTGATTGGTCAGGGGGTGGTGGCTATAGGGGGTCGTATATAGGGCAGGTCAGAGGGGGGTGGGCCATTCCTACCTGGACGTGACTGGAATCGTTGTGGCTGGATCCCGAAGATGGAGGACTTCATGGCACAGATGAAGAGGATGGCGGAGCAGCGTGGACAGCGTTGGATGGACGAGCAGCTCCTGCGATGGTCCGGCGTCGGCGAGGAAGAGGGGACCCCCCTGCCTCCGAAGCGGCAGCGAAGAACTCGGCCCCCGGAGCGCCTCAGCCCGGAGATGACGCCGAGTAGCCGGCAGCGGAGACGGAGCCCGAGTGGATGTGCGGCGGTGGATCTGGGAGCCGGGACGTCGCGAGGCCCCGGCCGGAAGTCGGGCCGCGGGCGCCAAGGCAACGGGGCGGTGAGCGACACGGCCGGCCTCCCCTCCTCTTCCGGGTCGCGGCGCACGGCAGTGACGCGCGCGTCGCGGCCGCGTGACCCGGCGTGGTCACCTGACCCGGCGCGGTCACCTGACCCGGCGCGGTCACGGGGCCCGCTGCGCTCGCGTGACCCGGCGTCCCCCTGTGCTCCGGCGGCCTCACCTGACCGAGCGCGCTCACCTGACCCGCCGCGGTCACGTGGGGCGGCGCGGTCACGTGGGGCGGCGCGGTCACGTGGGGCGGCGCGGTCACGTGGGGCAGCGCGGTCACGTGGGGCGGCGATGTCACCTGACCGGGCGCTGTCACCTGACCGTGCGCGGTCATGTGACCCCGCGTACTCACCCGTCCCGCCGCGTCCTCGCGATCCGGCAGGCTCGCCTGACCCGGTGCGGTCACCTGACCCGCCGCGGTCACGTGGGCCGGCGCGGTCGCGTGGGTCGGCGGGGTCGCGTGGGTCGGCGGGGTCGTATGAGCCAGCGGGGTCATGGGGGCCAGCTGGGTTGCGTGGGCCAGCGGGATCGCGGGGCGCAGATGAGGCCACAGTGGCGGCGGCGGCAAGGCCTAGGAGCAGAGCGGGGCCCATGCAGGAGCATGGGGTCCCAGTGGCGGCGGGGGAGTCCGTACGGAGACGGCCCGGATCAGCGGGGCCCGGCCTGGGATCGCAGCGGAGGGACAACGATGGGACGGCGTCGGGATCAGCTGGAGCACGCGGGGATGCCGGACGGCATGCCCCAGGCGGCGTTTATGTGGCGGAGCCAGCGTCTGGATTGTCGCGGAGGATGGATGGTGCTGCGGGCGGACGGGGCCTAAGGTCGAGTCTGCCGGACGGCGGGCTCCCTGGGCCTGGGTCCAGTGAGGACGAGGAGGCAACCCTGGAGGAGGACGTCGCGGAGGACGGCAACGGGGACCAGATCGTGGAGGTCGGCGAGGCGGCTGGAGTGCGACGCGGAGAACATGTGACGGCTGTTTCGGGATCTTCTCGGAGTCAGCCTGGTAAGACCACGGTTTCTTCTATTTCTCGTGCACCTGGTTTGGCTATGGATGGTGTGTCTGGTGATACGGATGGCGTGCAGGGCGTGAATGTGGTTGGTGGTACGGGTGGTTTACTTGGTGGCCCGAGTGGCGGGCGGGTCGTGAATGTGGTGACGGGTGACGGCAGTGTGGCATCCGAGTTGTTGAGGTTGGTTAGGGGTTTGTTTGCCCCTGTGGGGGGCCCTAGCTTGGTGTGGCAGGGAGCGACGGGGCAGGAGGTTGCGACTCCTGCGGTTGGAGGGGTTGCTAGTGGCAATGCGGTTGGTGAGCCGGTGGTGGCGGCTCCCGCGGCCCCAGCTGCGGCTCCCGCTGCCGCAGCTGCGGCTGCAGTGGACATTGTTCGATTGGATGACAAGGCGAGAGGGGAAGTGTATGTTTGCTTTGATGGCCCGTTGGGGGCGCATCTGAAGCAGGAGACCAGGGAAAAAATATGGAAGGATGAATATGTTGAAATATTCTCATTGCTTCCGTTGGAAAAGTTTAATCTGGATCGGGTTAAACCGGATGAGAGCAAAAAGGACGAGGAGGAACGGCGGCGTTATCGCCTTATTCCCCGCACTTTTCAGAACTGGTTGCAGGCCTTTGTGATACTGGCCGGTGTGGTGGGGGAAAAGGCTCCGGATAACTGTACAGCGCTTTTCTGTTATCTGGATTCTATCTGTGAGGCGTATAGGACCTATGGGGGGACTGCTTGGCTAAGATATGACGAGCAGTTTCGCCAGAGGAAGGCGGTCAGACCCAGTTTACGGTGGGACCACAAAGAAATTAGTCTATGGATGCGGCTGATGGCTGCGCCGAAGTCGGCGTCACAGTCCTTTCCAGGGGGCACCGGCGGGGGATCATTTGGCACCTCGTCGGGGCCCAAAAAGGGCGTTTGCTGGCAGTTTAATGAGAAGGAATGCCGGTTTGGGTCTTCCTGCCGATTCAAGCACGAGTGTTCGGGCTGTGGTGGCGCCCACAGTCACCTTAAGTGCTTCCGGAAGGGAAAAGGAAAGGCCGCGGAGTCTTCGTCAAAAAGGGAGGACCCCGGTGAGGGTAGATCGGATGGCGCCGTTTCTAAGTAGATACCCGGACCGGGGATCGGCGGAATTGTTGAGTGACGGTTTTAGTTTTGGTTTCAAGATACCGTCAGTGGTTAAGACGGGAGAGATTCGTTTAAAAAATTTGCAGTCGACGCGCCTACATGGTGAGGTTGTTGCGGATAAGTTACGGAAGGAGGTGGAGCTAGGACGGATGGCGGGGCCTTTTGATGCCCCTCCATTGCCGGACTTGGTTGTGTCCCCGTTGGGGTTGGTCCCAAAAAAGGAACCTAACAAGTTCCGGCTCATCCACCATTTGTCCTATCCTACTGGCCGGTCGGTGAACGATGGTATTGATCCTGAGCTGGTTTCGGTTTCGTATGTCCGTTTTGATAAGGCTGTGGAATGGTTAAGGAAGTTGGGCTGTGGTTCGCTGTTGGCGAAAACGGATATAGAAGCGGCCTTCCGCCTGTTGCCGGTGCACCCGGACAGTTTTCACCTGTTGGGGGTGTTGGTGGGAGGACAAGTTTTATGTAGATTGTTGTTTGCCTATGGGCTGTTCAATTTCATGTTCTTATTTTGAGAAGTTTAGTTGTTTCTTGGAATGGGTAATTAAGGAGGAGGCGGGTCTAGATTCAGTGTTGCATTACTTGGACGACTTCTTGTGCATGGGGCCTGCGGGATCCTCGCAGTGTTCCCTTTTGCTTCGGACAGTGGAGCAGGTTGCTCGCCGGTTTGGCGTTCCGTTGGCGCCGGAGAAGACGGAGGGTCCGGTTACAGTTTTGAAATTCCTGGGTATCGAGCTGGATACGGTTGCCATGGAGTGCCGCTTGCCGGAGGACAAGCTGGTGGATTTGAGGCGTTGTGTTCAAGGGGCCATTGAGGCCAAGAAGATTCGTTTACGGGACTTGCAGTCCCTGTTGGGGAAGTTGAATTTTGCGTGTAGAATATTGCCGATGGGGAGAGTTTTTTCCCGTCGCTTGGCTCAAGCCACCACCGGTGTGTTGCACCCTTTGCATTTTGTGCGTTTGAAGGTGGAGCATAAGGCGGACCTGAGAGTGTGGTCCCGTTTTTTGCAGCTGTACAATGGACGGTCATTGTGGCTTCGTGAGGTGGTGTCAAATGAGGAGTTGGTGCTGTATACGGACGCGGCGGGATCCAGTGGATTTGGCGCATATTTTGGGGGGAGATGGTGTGTCGGCAGGTGGCCTGATTCGTGGCGGGTTTGCGGTCTGACTAGGAATTTGGCCCTGTTGGAACTTTTCCCTATTGTCGTGGCCTTAGAGGTTTGGGGACAGGATTTGAAAGACAGGAAGGTGCGTTTCATGTGTGACAACCTGGGGGTGGTTCAGTGTGTTAACAAGTTGACAGCTGATTCCCCCCCGGTAGTGGACCTCTTGCGTCACTTGGTGCTGAAATGTCTGGAGTTGAACTTGTGGGTCTGCGCTGTACATGTGCCGGGGGTGCTGAATTCTGTGGCTGATGCTTTATCTCGCTTCCAGTGGGACCGCTTTCGAATGCTGGCGCCGGACGCGGAGCAGCAGGAGACCGTATGGCCCGTCTGGTTGTGGGACCTGGTTTGCAGCCGGCCTGGGAATTGATCCGACATTCGGTGGCACCCAGTACGTGGCGCAGCTATAATTCAGCGTGGGACCGTTGGCTCGAGTTGGTTGATGAGGTGGGAGGTCATGTATCTGAAGGTGACAGAGTTTATTTAGTTTTGTTTATGTTGGGCAGGGCTAAGGAAGAAGGCCTTTCGTGGTCGGCCGTGGCGGGCAGGTTAGCGGGCATTTCCTTCTTTTTCAAGTTATTGGGCTGGAAGGACGTTACGAAGGATTTCTGGGTGCGCCAGGTGATGAAGGGTTACCGGAGGGCGGGGGCGCGCCGAGACCTTCGGCGCCCGGTATCTTTTGAGCTGTTGGGCAAGCTGTTGTCGGTGTTGCCTCGGGTGTGCTGTTCGGAGTATGAATGCCAGTTGTTCGGGACCGCTTTTGTTTTGGCCTTCTTTGGGGCGTTTAGAATTAGTGAACTGGTGAGCAGAAACACGAGGAGTCACGGAGGTTTGTTGCTGGAGGACGTGGAATGCGGTATGGATGTGGTGCGGTGTTGCTTGAGACGGTCAAAGACGGACCAGCTGGGTAGAGGTCGGATGGTGGAACTATGGGGTGTACCTGGTTTAGCGGAGTGCCCTGTCAGATGGCTGTCGGCGTTTTTAGAGGTGAGGGGAGCTCGCCCGGGGTCCCTTTTGTCCCACCAGGACGGGTCAGCCTTGTCGAGTTACCAATTTGTCTGCATCTTTCGGAGGTGCCTGCAGTGTTGCGGTCTCAACGAGGCTGAGTTCGCGTCGCACTCCTTTCGGATTGGGGCTGCGACTCAGGCGGCTCGTTGGGGTCTGGGCGCGCAGGCTCTCCGTAAGATTGGACGATGGGACTCGGCCAGGTTTCGATCTTACGTCCGGCCGAGCTTGTTGTGAGCTACGGGTGGGGAGGGGGGGGGGGGTCGGGGGCTGTATTGGTTTGGTAATCATTACCCATTTTCTTCCTTGTGCCCCCCTCCCCCTCTCCCCTGTTGTGTTGTCACCTTTTGTTTTGTAGGTTTCCCATTGTTGGTGTGGGTGCTCGGCCACTCATACGTGTATTGGGGGGCGTTCCGTGCGGGAATACGACCGGACGGCCGCCAGTTGGGGGTTCCCAGAGAAAAGGCTACTGTGCGATGGATCGGGGTCAGGGGCATGCTGTGGAGTGAGGTGTTGCCTACCTGGCGCCACCATTCGCAGCTGGACAGAGCACCGGACGTGGTAGTACTACACGCGGGTGGGAATGACCTGGGTCTCCGGGCTTCCAGGGACCTGATACAAGACATAAAATGTGACTGCCTGCGGCTCCTGTCTTCCCACCCGGGTCTAGTACTTGTCTGGTCGGATATGGTTGCGCGGCTGACATGGCGGCACGCCAGGTCGGTGGAGGCAGTAAACAGGGCGCGAAGTAAAGTGAATCGGGAGATTGGGCGGTTCATTTCCCGGGTTGGGGGTGTCTCTGTTCGGCACCCGGAGTTGGAAGCGGCGTCCGCCGACTTGTTGCGCCGGGACGGGGTCCATTTAAATTCGGTGGGAAATGATATTTGGGCCTTAGGGCTGATGGAGGGGCTTGAGAAGGCTTTGTTGGTGTGGGAGGACTCGCGCGCATAAGGGGTCATGCGAGCTCGCGGTGGCGGAAAGGAGGGGGGTGTCTGAAGGTGGGGGTTTGCACAGAGGAGAGGACGGAACCCAGTGCCGGAGCGGGTTACCTCTAGCGGTGCAATTGTTTGGTAAACGGGTCCTTGCTGGGTTGAGTCTCAGCGGGACGTAGTGGGGGCAACATCTGGCTTGGGCTCTCGAGTCGGTGTGTTGCGGCTGAGGGTCAGGAGACAGGCTGATGTTGCAAAGAGCATTTTGGTTAACCTTCAGGTACCCCCCCCTTCCTTTTCGGGTTCTTCAATGAAGAGTTGTATTGTTACATGGCTGATGTTTATGTTATGAATAAATGGGGCTGCTGTGGCCTTTATATTCCAACGTCACACAGTGTTTGTGTTTATTTTAGATAAGAACCCTAGGGGGTAGGGTGTTGTTGGGGAAGGTCACAGGCCTTCAGTCAGACATTCCGGAGTCAAGGAAGAGCCCGGACTGCTGACCCGAAGGGGCTTAAGGGAGGGCTACATGACTAGGAGGGATGCCAGGCCATAGGGTTAATAAGGGGTTAATGGAGAAAGTCAGTTTGGGCGCGAAATTTGGGGGTGGTGCTAAGGGGCAGTTAGGATCAGGGGTCAGTGTGATTGGTCAGGGGGTGGTGGCTATAGGGGGTCGTATATAGGGCAGGTCAGAGGGGGGTGGGCCATTCCTACCTGGACGTGACTGGAATCGTTCCCGCCCGCCCGCCCTAATTGTGGATTCGACATCGATGAAGAAAAGAAGGAAGATCGTATTTGTCGCAGCGGCGGAAAGGAGGGGGGTGTCTGAAGGTGGGGGTTTGCACAGAGGAGAGGACGGAACCCAGTGCCGGAGCGGGTTACCTCTAGCGGTGCAATTGTTTGGTAAACGGGTCCTTGCTGGGTTGAGTCTCAGCGGGACGTAGTGGGGGCAACATCTGGCTTGGGCTCTCGAGTCGGTGTGTTGCGGCTGAGGGTCAGGAGACAGGCTGATGTTGCAAAGAGCATTTTGGTTAACCTTCAGGTACCCCCCCCTTCCTTTTCGGGTTCTTCAATGAAGAGTTGTATTGTTACATGGCTGATGTTTATGTTATGAATAAATGGGGCTGCTGTGGCCTTTATATTCCAACGTCACACAGTGTTTGTGTTTATTTTAGATAAGAACCCTAGGGGGTAGGGTGTTGTTGGGGAAGGTCACAGGCCTTCAGTCAGACATTCCGGAGTCATGAATCTGGTTAGACCCTCATCCACCTTTGCAGGGGCTGGGACCAAGAGATCTGCTCTATTCATTTTTTTGGTGTCATTATAGGCCTTCTTTAAGACCCTGTCAGGGTAACCTCTTGCCAGGAACCTCCTTTTGAGGTCGTTAGCCTGATGTTTAAAGGCACCCTCATCCGAGCAATTTCTCCGCATTCTAAGATATTGCCCTTTAGGTATTCCCCTCTTAAGGGGAGCAGGGTGGTTACTTTCCCATCTTAGAATGGAGTTCGTAGATGTCGGTTTTCTATATGTGCTCGTTCTGAGGGTGCCCCCCTCCATTTTAGTGACCAGGACGTCCAAAAAGGGCAGGCTGATGTGATTTGCCTCATAGGTGAAATGTAATAAAACGTTACTGGACTTTCTGCTGTGATTTTTCAGCGGTATGGATTTAAACAAAGAATGGTTAGGATTATGGGAAACTTCAGGATTTTATGTCTTTTAGAGCTATGTAAACCTTTTATATCTGCTCAATGGTCATAAAATAGAGCTGTCCTGGCCAGAACATCAAGGTGGGAATTAGAGAGGCTAATGGAGCCTTTGATTTTTTAGCATGCTTCAGTAAACCACACTCAGCAGGAGCTTGTAGTGGATTCCAAATGTAAGGTAACATATAAACTATTCCAGATGGACCTATATATATTTATTTCGGACTTTGCTTCTGTTGTATGATTAAGCTACTTTAAGAGTCTTAGTGCTATACTTACTTCTGAGCCAGCTGCTGAGCAGTTGATGAGGTTGTTATTGGGATTGGCGATCCAGAAGGTGGAAACAGCGCTGAAAACACAAGACGTGGAAAATAAGTGTCCGGCTCACGACAGAAAACAGTTTTGGATTCTCATCACTGTCTATAGACTCAGGTTACTGTCTATAGACTCAGGTTACTGTTTTACCAAGTAGGACAAACACTAAAGGGTTCATATATTCTACAAGAATCTAGCCATGTAATTTATCATTATTTATAAGAATAAGAAGGCAGCAGGGCACCTCTTACACTAAATTAAGATGGATATAGTCATTGTTCTACCAAAATTAATCGGTCAAGTCCTAACTGCAGTCTACAGCTGGCGGCATGTAGAAAGGGCAACAGCCAAAGTATAAGGGCTAGGGCACACGGCAAGTAAAACGGCCCGGGTGGAATGTGATAAAAAAAAAAAAAATTATATATAGTATATATATATATATATATATATATATATATATATATATAAAATCGCATTCCACTTGGACTAATGTTACCCTATGGGGCCGTTCCCAGCCTTAATTGGACCGAGAAAACAGTCGCAGCATGCTGTGGGCTGTGGGTGGAATCCATCAATATTCACTCACACAAGTCTATGGGTGCGAGTGAAACATCACACTGCACTTGTATGATAATTGCATCAGCTGGCAATGGAACAGATAGGGAGATTAGTCCCTCCCTCTCCTCCGCAGCGCATGCCACCTCCTCCTCAGCAGTGATCCGATTGCAGTGGCAGGACACTCGGCTTACACTCGCAGCACATTGGGAGCCGAGGGTCATTAGCATATTGTATCTGATGCACTCGCATTGGATGCCATACACTCGTGTGGCTCCAGCCTAAAATACTAAAATCTAAATATAGTGTAATATAATCATATATAATGTATATATCAAGAGTAAGCAATCTCACCAGATTCTGCCTACTTACTTGCAGTCCTGCCTCGGTTTTGCTATATATCCAGGATAGGATCCTTCACTTATTGTCTTGCACATTTTATTATCTCTGTCAGAGGGCAGTAAAGTCCCAGCTTTGACCAGAAGACCTAGACAATGGTCAAACGTGTTGCGCTCCTCAGGGCCATCTTCGGTGAAAAAACAATGGCCAAGAGTGTCATAACCCACAATGTCTTTTACCTTAACGGAAAAAAAAGAGAATTATTGTAATACATTCAAGGCCATTGATGGAAATTATTACTAAACAAAGTAAAAGAGCCTAAAACTACAGGCACTTCAAGTCCTCTTTATGTAGCAAGAGTTCCTACCCTATAAGACAATGAGAATGCAACTGAAATTGACTCTAGTGCTTGTGAAGCTGATGGTGAATCAACTATCTGTCCAACATTGGCCTCTGATATATATATTAATAAATTGAACTCTTTCCCTTATTTATACTTTGCTCTGATCGATGCTTCGAAAGTACCTACCAGCAATCCATTGGTGCCGTGGACAGTTACACAACGAGAAAACGCATGATGGATGGAGATATCCTTCACATAAGTGGGAGGATAATAACCTCCCTTCTCATCCACATCACCCGCAGTGTGGAAGTGGATGGGGTAATGTCCCATTGATTGTTGTCCCATGTGTTTCAGTTCTATGCCTTCCAAGTGAACAGCTTTAAAGCCTTGGCTAATCTGAAATTGATAATACAAGTCATAATTTACAAATGTACAAATCTTCCAATATATTGTTAAATATTAAGAGTTTAATAAAGACATACCTTAATATGACCTCCGAAGGTATCAAAGTCAAAGAATTTACACACTATGTGGTTGTAACAGTTTTCTTCCATTTCTCCAAAAATTACAACATTCCTACTAAGAAGACCAACTTCTGCTCTCATATCAACCCCATCCATTTCTTCTCCGATATGGAGATACTTAGCTTGCCCTAAAGAAAAAAAATGGATTTCCATTAGTTAAGGGGAAAAAACAAAACATGAATTTCTTCTACTGAAATCTTCTCACCTCCGATTTGGCAAAAACATACTTGTAATTTAGCTAACAGAATCCCCTTGTAGATCCAACAATAACAGATGGTCTAATATTAACTTCTAGCTCGGCATTGAATTTAACAAATTCCATTATAATGTATCACTGTGCAAACAAGTAAGCTGAGGAGTTTGTTCCCTATAGAAGTAATTTCACCCTATGAATGTAAATGTTAATTTTTTTATTTTATTTTATTGTTTTTTTAGCCGAACACTGACTTTTAAAGAACCCCCCCCCAGAGTTTGGATTCAGAGTTCGGGCGCTTTACGTATGAACTTCACTTGTCCGAGCATCGCTGTCCTCGGGTACGCTCAGTGCTCGGCTCAATGCAAGTCACTTGCAGTGTTTGAATGGCTCACACTGAGAGTAACAAGAGTATTATCAGATGCAGTGTGTAACCCCCCCAATAATGTAAAAACTCGCCCACCTGGCCCTGGAAGTGATCTGCTTATGGCTGGCTGCATGTGTGAGGAGACCCGCACTGCTGATCAGTGACTTCCATTGTGGTTCGGGCCAAGTCCAAACCTGTGGAGGTACGGTTTGCCTGCACGCGCTTAACCAAACTTCCATAGGTTCACTCATCTCTAGTTATAAACCCTTCAAAGTCCAGTTTCACACATTTGACAATCATGGTCTGTGTGAGGACCACAATGTTTAGACCAGCCATGGGTCTCGTGACTAAGATTCTCCAACTTCATAGACTTGAATGCAGGTGGCAAGATCTTATCAGTAGACTGGTGGTAAATCAAAAAATTGGGGTCCATACATGAAGCATGAGCGTCGGATGTGCAATAGTGGCCTTACTGTTTTTTTGCCTGCACCTTGTTGCCCTGGCCTTAATAGGTAAATATTAGGAAGTAAGGATCAGTTAAACCAACACTGCCTCTTCTTTATTCTTTGGATGATTGTGGATCCCATAGGTCAGACCCTCATTGATCAAAAAGTGTTTGCATATTCTAAAAAATTGCCATCACTTTAATGGATGATAAAACGTCTTTAAACTTATCCTAAAAAATATTGAATTCTACTACCTACAACAAAAAAAAAGTTTTCTTTTTCCATAAACAGCGCCCCTCTAGGCATAGACAAATCCTTTAGACAAGAGTGCAGCTGCGAAAAGAAAACAGACCCTTTTTTGTAATCCAGAACAACACCAAAAACTGACTGCACCATATTTTTATCCAAAATGTAACTCTATGTTACATGATAACATTTCCATCTTTTATGGAGGAATCATGCTTTAGTAAGTGTGTTTAATTCTAAATATCACTCTGTAGTACTATAAGTTGATTATAAGAATAATAAATAGGCAATACATTGTATGATGACATTAATGGAAACAGTCACAGAAACCATTTATTTTGTCTGTTTCTAAAAGGAATTTTGGAAAATACGATACGAGATTCGTGAATATTTGAAATTATGAGGAATGTTGAAGGACGCGGCAGTCAAGTACATCAAGACATGTCTAGCCACTTCATTTCTCTACCTGCTTTGAAGCTGCCTATCACATATGGTCCCTGTTTTGCTCTCTCCTACTAAAATTCCATCGTAAAATTCCATTGTCCCCGAGAATTAGAGGATTACTAGACACAACATTCTTAGCCCGGTTGCGTGCAAGGCTTGAACCTTCTTCTTTGTCAAGTCTGGGGAGCACATAAATGCCTAGACTCTGCTTCATATACAGTGCACCTTTTATTACAAATAGTAAAATCTTCAATTGAACAGTGGTAAACCATTCAATGTGTAGGACAAAGAGCAGTACGAGGTAACTGCAGAAAAGCCTCCGTAAATATCCAGAATTCTATTAACTTATCAGCAGAAACATAGTGAATGACTCCTATTAACATCCTATAGATCTACTCTATGCTAGAGCTGCTCAAGGTATTATTTATCTAAACTATAGTTTAGACATGATTCTGGCCTTATTATACATTTCCATACGTATGATATGAAAAGTGTGCTCCTCAGGCATAGTTAGGGAAATTCCTCGAGATGCTGCGCCCAAATTATCTAATCAGCTTCTGATATTCTTGTCAAACGTCAGGAGGTAAAGGCTGCACGTATATAAATCATATAGACCATTTCTAGATTACTGGGTAGTGGCAGAACTATTCAGTGAGCCAAGAATGCTATATTTATTCAGCTCCTAATGCCAAAGTAACTAACATGTCTTTCAATCGGAGGCCTTATTTCAACAATTAGACACATCTGACACAGAAATGTTGAACCTAATTGAAATAAAGCATAATTCTCCTAAATGATATGCAGCACAGGTTACACGAAGCCTGAAATGAAAACTCCAGCGTAATACAATGGCAGTGTCATAGACGTGTTATTTTTATGTATAAGCAATAATGTGCAAATACCATTTATCTAAGTGAACAGTAGCACGAGGTGGTATTAAAGGAAAAGGGACTGACTCCAGACGCCCCAGCATGCTACATGAAACACCTGGTCCCGGCTGGGTATGTGGACTTCAGCCGTGTGGTCTGGGAACCCTTGCCGGGTGCATATTGCATCTGATCTAACTGGGCCAGTGCGTCCCAGTGCAACCCAGCCCAGAAATTACGGTGCACATGTCGCGGGCGGGGAGGAGGGTGTCAGCACACTACGCTCACCCCTTCTGCTCGGGTCCGGCGGCTGCTGCTCAGTGGTGGCTCGAGCGGTGGGCCGGATCCCGGGGGCTTCTCGAGCGGCACTCCTCGCCCGTGAGTGAAAGGGGTTTGTTGGGTGTGGGAAGTGTTTATTGTCCGTGACGCCACCCACGGTTGTGGTGATTTCACCACCGCTGCTCAGTACAGGGGTCCCGGGGATGGTGATGCGGAGCAGCCAGGTGTTGTGTTGCCCCTCCGTGGGTAGGGGTTGGTGATCCCGGGGCCCGGTGATGGTTTGGGAGGTGCAGGGCCTGGTGGGCGCAGGGACGCGGGGGCAGCGCTGTGCCTTGCGGCACTGTGGTACTCACTCAGCCTGAGACGTGGACACAGTTTTACGGTAAACCAAACGGCTGGATAGACGGTCCCTCGGACGGCTGCACTTGCTCTCCCGGTAGGTGACGGTGATGTCCCTCTTCCTTGCACCTTTGTGTACTTTTTGGTTGCGATGGGTCCCCACCGGTAACCCGCTCCCCGGCTTCAAGCTGGACCGGGGGAGCTCTACTCTTTGCCCGCAGGCGCTGGCCCTAAGAAACTGGTGCCTTGGCGGTGTCTCTCTTACACTGGCTGGGCTGTTGCCTTCAATCGGGACTTGGTTGTTGGGGGATCTACGTCCCCTTCACTGACGGATTCGGCAAATTATGGCGACTCCAAGCCTTGCCGGGGTCCGAGAGGCCCCTGCCCTGGTGCTGACTGTCCTTCGGAACACTGCTCCAGACCGCCGGGCACACAGCCTACGGGGTCCTTCCAGGAACTTCCAAACGGTCCCCCTCCAGACAGTCACCGCCGTTGCTGACCTTGCTGACCTGTCCTGCACACAGCTGGACCCTTCAGGCTTTCCTTCTTTCTTGTCACCTCACTTGCTTTCCTCCTTTACCACTTTTCTACTTTCACTACTTTCACTTAGCTGTTTACTTTAGCCCTGTCTGGGCTACTCCTCCACTCCTTCCACTTCCTCCTCCCTGACTAGACTGCCTGGTTTCTCCCGCCTCCAGAGCTGTGAACTCCTCGGTGGGCGGAGCCAACCGCCTGGCCCACCCCCTGGTGTGAATCATCAGCCTCTGGAGGAAGGCAACAAGGATTTTTGGTTAGCTGAGATGTTCCTACCTGGGATGTAGGGTGTGGTGGTGTGTGACCTGTGTCCCCTGGCTTGCCCAGGGCGACACACACATTGTGACAGTTGCCTTCCCAGCCTGCAGTCCCACGTCCAATCTCCTCAGGGCTCCCATAATGACCGGAGAACAGCCTTGCACATCCGGACATCTAATGGAACACCACTAGGTTGGCTGACTACGTCACTCGCCAGTAGAGGTTAAAGGCTGGTTAAACCTTGGCAGTTAATGGGCCTGGCCACTAGAGTCCTGCACTAGTAGGTTATCCAGTACTTCAAAGGTTAAAGGGCCTGGATGTAGGATTTCGTCCTCCAGGTCCTATGACATGAAGCATCTCAGTTCGAGGATCGGCCTCTAGTAACAACACTGTTCACACCCTGTATCTCGCTACTTCTTCTCATGTCTCCTTTGCTTTGTTGCCATAAACCACCCACTCTATGGGTATCTCTCTCACTAATAAATAGGTTATATATGAAAATGAAGTATTTATCCCTGAAAATTATTGCAATTACAAATTTTGTTATACAATTGTTTATATCCCTTGTGTGTATTGGAACACCACAAAAACAAAAATGAAAAAAAAGAAGAAAAAAAAAGCAAATTGGACATAATTTCCCACAAACTCCCAAAAATGGGCTGGACAAAATTGTTGGCACCTTTCCAAAACTGTGGGTAATCAACCTTCTTTCAAACATGTGATGGTCATTCAAACTCACCTATAGCAAGTAACAGGTGTGGGCAATATGAAAATCACACCTTAGAACCAGATAAAAAAGGGGAGAAGTTGACTCAATATTTGCATTGTATGTCTGTGTGTGCCTCTCTCTCTCTCTCTCTATATATATATATATATGTACTGTATTTATAGTGAGGGAGTGAAGAAGTCGTATCCAATTTCACTCCTCCGTTCTTTGCACTGTAGTGGAGAGCGACTCTGGCTGCAGTAACCTGTGGATTTGGCTCTGCTGTTTCACCAACCTGTGACTTACTGCTCTTGCTGAATCCATTGCCCACATTGAGTGCTTAAAACTCTGCCCTAAGTGGATACATTTACTATTACAGTTAATGTCTATTTACCAGTATATACTAAACATAATAAAATATAATAAATCATTATGTTACAAGAAAATGAAGAGAACAAACAGGAAAAATTATAGTTTTCCAGCATGCCTAATGCTACAATGGAGACAATGCCTATCATGCATTAATATATTCCATTACCCTCAGACAACTATGGACAGATGCCAGGGATCGCTGGGTCGGTGAAAGCCTGTATCAATCATAATATGCATACTTATTTACGATAACCATTGGATAGACAAGGAGCCCACTATAAAACATATATACCTGGAGCCAGCTGTGCGTATGTGTGATGTATACAAATGGAGACCAGATACAAAAAAGATCCATAGCATTGACGTCTGTTAATCTATCAATATCACATATGCTGGATAAGCAGAAAAGTGCCCAATGGTTTGGCATTTACTCAGGATAGTAAAAAATTAAAGCGTCTAATTAGTACACAGTAATTCAGAATCAAAGAACCAGCAGAGAATGTGAGAAACATGTTTGTGCGTCCTGGAAATGGACCAGAGATATAACTATCATATTCAATCGCCAAGACATAGCAGGTTAGGAGTCTTACAGTAGGCGTACAATAGTTGCACATGTATCAAATCATTTTTCCACTGTGCAAATGATGCCAGTGTAGACACAGATGTGTCTCCCTATACCTAGACATATGGTTCGACTATCACATTTCATCTAAAACAAACTCCGGTGAGAATTTACCATAGCTTTACATTCCCGTCATAGACAATATTACTCCAGGAGCAGTTTAAGATAAAATTCATTCTTTGTTTCCTTGCATGAAATGTGTTGTCTGTTAGTGAAGCTGAACAGAGCGACTGTCCCACTTGTATGCTTTTAATTTAATCATAATGCAGGTCATGCTAAGCTGTAATCACTCCGAAAAATGCCAAAAATGCACCGTGTGCCGTCTATATATAAACTCGCTTTGTAGACCTGGCTCAGCCCACAACGCTAGAGATATTCTGGAACATTTAATTCTAAAACAAAAAAACCCTCTTTTAAAGGTCTATTTAAAATAAAGGAATGCCTTTAATTTAGAGCCTGAAAAAACAAACGCCTATACTAACAATACCAGGAGCAGAGAGTTTCCATGATTATTTCTGCCAGGGTTAAACTGGTTTAGTAAGGGAAAAATAAGAAGTACAACAATAAAGAGTTTTATAATGAGAAATGGAGAGAATTCTGAAAAGTAATACAAGGTAAGAAAAATAAATGCGTGTATGTATAAAACAGAGGTTACCACAACTACATCACCAAATTATCCTTCAGAACTTAAGGTACCATCACACATAATGAGATCGCTAGCGAGATCGCTGCTGAGTCATGGTTTCTGTGATGCAGTAACGATCCCGTTAGCGATCTTGTTATGTGTGACACCTACCAGCGATCAGGACCCTGCTGTGAGATCTCTAGTCGTTGCCGAATGGTCCAGGACACATCGCTGTGTTTGACACTGTGTGACAGGGTCACAGTGACTGCTGAGATCGTTATACAGGTGGCTACTGCGTCCTGTATCGTTCCTGCATCGCTGGTAAGGTCTCACTGTGTGACATCTCACCTGCGACCTCCCAGCGACTTACCAGCGATCCCTATCAGGTCGCATCGTTTTCGGGATCGCTGGTAAGTCGTTGTGTGTGACTGGGCCTTAAGTAATCTGAAATAGTTTCAAAGAGTAAATAATTAAAATTGGGTTTATCCATTGGGATCTAGAAGGGTGGTCACTTTGTGATATATTGATTATGGCAGTAGAGACTAGAAGCTACTAAGGGGACATAGGAATAACTATTGCTTACACATGCTGATCCATGCAGGTGGGTTTGATCTATATGCATGTAAATATGTAAGCATGTATCCTACTGTACATCCATAGGAAAATACAGGCTATTTAAAAAATCAAACACGGCTGTTCCAGTTTGAGATGTTTAGTTACCGAACAACTGTTCATTCAACTGATGAATGACATTGTTCGCCAGCCCATATTTGTTTCGTCTATGGGGCCCTTCAGTCATGCTTTATACCACTTCAATTCTTAATGGATTCTATTTAATACATATGCCAAAAAAAGCTCCTAATACCCCCAAATGAGGCTTGTGATCTAACCTACTGTTGGAAAAGACGTTTCATTGTTACAAAAAAAAATATTTTCAGAGTCCTTCCTTTCCTCAACCCTGAATCTACTAAAATGCTAGTGCATGCCCTCATCATCTCCCGCCCTGGCTACTGCAACATCCTCCTCTGTGGTTTCCCTGCTAATATTCTTGCACCTCTCCAGCTCATTCTTTTTTTTTTATTTTTTTAAATTCTTTATTTATTAAAAAAAAACAAACAGTACAAAATCAGTTAAACTTGACCACATTATACATATCTATGGGGGCGATCAGATTCCATATACAGATACAGCTCCAAGTAATGTTCTTACCCCCTTAGCATGTAGGTTTGTGCATTTTGAAGTTATTAAAGGGGAAGATGAAATAGAGAGAAAGGAAATAAGAAAATGGAGAGCACACCGGCAGAGTAACTTCCTCCACAGCCCTCAAAGAGAGGCTAGAAGGTGAGAACGAGAAGAGGAATGAGGGTAGAGCAGAGAGGTGAGAAGAGGAAGAAAGAGAGCAAAGGAAAAAGGGAGAAGAAGAAAAGAGAAAGAAAAAAAAAAAGAGGGAAAGGGGGAAGGTGGGGGAGGGTAGCAGCCTGTGGGAGAAGGGAAGGGGGAGGGGAGCCAGTCCCTCCAGGGGTAGACATCCAACAAATGCCAAGATATCACTTCGAGTCATCCATCAACCGGTTGTATTCGCTAGAGAACCTGAAGTCCAACCAGGGGTCTCCAGTTCATTCTTAACACTGCTGCCCGATAAATGTACCTTTCCTCTCACTAATTTTCTCTGCTTCTCCCCTCTACAAATCCCTTCATTGGCTCACAATTCCCCAACATAATCAGTTCAAACTGCTAACACTGACTTACACAGCAGTATATAACCAGTCTCCTCTATATACTGTATATATCTGAACTAATCTCCAATATCTTCCCACAAGTAATCTCCAGTCCTCCCAAGAGCTTCCTCTATCCTCCGCACTCGTATGTTCCTCACCCAATTGCCTGCAAGACTTCTCCCAAGTATCCCCATCCTCTTAAATTCCGTGCCCCAACACATCTGATTATCCACCACATTCCAACCTGTACGGAAAAACCTGAAAATCCATCTCTTCAGGAAATCTTACAGCAAGCCATTACCCTGCTGCCGTTTCACCATTATCGTGTAGACCACAAGGGTCGCATCCTCTTTCCTCTGTATCAGTCTGTCAATGTTAGTTTTTTCATTGTAATTTGTATGTAAACCCCTTTTCCCATGTAAAGCACCAAGGAATCAATGATGCTCTAAAATAAATAACAATAAAAGTATAAAAGCTACTAGTCTGGTCTACAATGCTATGTTATACCTTCCTTTTGTGATAAGCTGGCATGATTGAAGCCAAAATAATCTTTTATACTCTGTTGGGTCAATAGCACTCTTTGGACACACTTAGCGCCCACATTAGGAGCTTGTCTTGATGTATATGCTAATTAATATTATTATTGTGATGTAAACAAGGAATTCCGTTTTGAAAGCATTTGGGGAATTTTGGTTTAAAAGTTGATAAAAATAACACTAAAAGGTTCATTTCACGGATACTTCATAAAAAAATGAAAAGCATATTGTTCTAAGTGGGCTAGGTTTCCAGGTCGGACCGCTCTCAAGCTACAGAATACAAGTTCATTATCTATTTCAAAAACATCCAGTTCTATCGAGCCCTTCCTTATCCACCCTCAATGTTATTCTAAGATAAATACTAAATCTAATCTTACACTGAAGTAACACTATATTATCTTAGGTTACATAAATAAAGCTGGCGGGAGGATTCTTTCAGGAATTTTTGCAAGGAGTCAGCAAGTGTCATGTTTATATAAAACAAAATGTTCTTGCCCCATAAGTGCAACATTGAGACTGTACATGGAGGAGTCATCTGCAATGTACATGTGGAACGTAAAGTATTTTATTTTTATCAAGACCTCTAGATTTGACATAGAATGCGCTGTTCACTTGTAATCCCAAATCCCAATATTTACATGATGTCCCTTTATATTATCAATGTATCAGTACACCATTTGTCATATCTGATGTTGGCTCAGAATTAAAAAAAATATGTATTTCTACCTCAAAGCATCTGTTGTTTATGTGTAAAGAAAATGAAAAGCTGTCCTGGTTCTAGATCCCTTCAAAACTACATACAGCATATCACAAAAGTGAGTACACCCCTCACATTTTTGTACATATGTTATGATATCTTTCACGATATCCCTGACGATGCCGGATGTGCGTCACTAACGACGTGACCCCGACGACATATCGCCAGATATATCATACCGTGTGACGCCCGCATTAGTCTGCTTACTAATTCAAACTGCAGATGCTCACCCAAAATGTCCTCAATGTATTGGAACTAAAGAAAATGTATTGCATAAAAAAGTACTATAGAATTTTTTTCAATGCCTTATTGGTTTATGGAATAATGTATCCAGTGTTTTGTAACATATTTTCATTGTTTATATACTCCTCAAACCCCTTCGCTCCTCACCAGTGAGTAGTCTCTTAATACCACTTCATTCCGGCTCTCATGTTAGAACAACATGTCTGTAGTAGTCGTCTATGTATTCTGTGCTCCTAAGTGTCCCATCATGGTGAAGTACATGGAGAAGAATTGCCAGAGCGGTCAGAGCTGCAATTAGCAGTAGATTAGATTTGTTTTTGGTAATCCAGGTCCTGACTCATGGCCTAAAGATTTTATAACCCACGCAGCCTTTTTAGAACATGATTACAAATATTATTCTTCAAAGTTTCTTATTACTAAGTGACAAGTGATTGAATATTTTATGGCGCGTGAAGATGGGTCAGAAGAGGTGCCAGAGTGTGTGCTCCGTGTGTGTAATACAGAACAGAGCCAGGCCACTCTAAATATAGTTTTTGTTATATTCTAACAGATTTTGTGCTGATGAATGAATAGAGGGGAAATATAGTTTACCAAAATGGTCTAATATTAACCCATTCCTGTAGCGAATTCTCACATTACGATCCATTTGAACTTGGTTAATGAATTTAGTGTCGCATTATCAAATATAAAAGCAATATCTTTATAACTCCCAAAATGCTTGCGCTTTAAAACATATCAGCTGAATCTATTGAATGGTGTGTGATAACTACAGTATAAAGAGCAGCAGTGACAATACAACCTGTGACATTTGTGGGGTCCCACTCCTCCTGACCATTGTTATCAGCAATCGAAGACTGGAAGAGGAAAGGTTACTAAAGATTTAAAACTAGCGCCACCTCGTCTTTATACCTTCATTTTGTTTTTAAAGAACTTGTCTCCAGGATCCCTGCAGACCGTCATACAGTATACAGAGAACATCTGCCAGACTGCATGAAAATGAGCACAAAGTGGTGCAGTTAGCTTCTGGAGACCATGCTTAGCACCAATGTGAGCCAGCGCACACCCCCTGCCCTGAGGAGGAGGATGGCAACCTTCATTATCTAAGAAAAGACTGATGGCACTTCCTAGCTCTCTAATGTGATCAGGAGCATACTGACATGAAACATAGTGACAAAAAAGAGACAGCTGCACTCTGTAGTGCTAAGATATGTGTAACAATGAATATGGGGATATAGACATGCATTACTGCTAGGGGAAATGTAAAAAATGAGATACTTAGCAGATACTAAGTATCTCATTTTTTACATGTTTCCCATAGCAGTATTGCAGCTCTATATCCCCATATTCATGGTTACACATATCGTATAGTACAGAGTGCAGCTGTCTCTTTTTTGTTACTAACCGTCATTATCCACATTGACATGCAAATAGTGCTAGCACGATATATAATAAGAAGACCAGTGCATGTTGTAATATGGTGGAAGGTATGTATCATGGAGGTGGTATAAACCTGGAGTTTGCTCTGGAACCTGTAGTGCTATGAAGCTGACTGGTTTTATGGATAGCTGGAGAGACGGGCAGGTCTGGCTATCCACACACCTGTGCCCATGGGTATGTCTCGTGTCAAAATGGAGACTGATTGTTTGACACATGGTCAGTGTGTGGAGACTGCTATGCCTCCAGGGAGCAACCTCTGAAAAGAGGGTTGCGTGTACTGACTGGGGTCAATGAGGAGAGAGGGACATACCTCCACTGGGATACTTCTGAAGAGAAGGATATCCGAACCGGTGTGTCTGTACCGAGAGTTACACGGACTCTAACTTTGTGTGTGTGCCATTAAGCTGGAAGGGGCCTTGTATTATGTGACCAGGGGTGTGGTTTATGTGGTATTTAATAAACCCACTGGAAAGCATTCCTGTGTACTACGTCAAACAGCCAGCAGAGTGAGTAACCCCATCACATTGTGAAGGAAAGAGTTAATTCCATGGCCCTGAAGAGGATAGAGCAAATTTATTCTATTCTGCAAGGCAAGCAATACAATTGCAAGGTTGTATGGATGCCATAAGGAAAAGGGGTGCACACTGGGTACTGAGCATGGTCCAGAGATGCCCATGGGCCCAAAAGTTGTTAATGAGCCGATTTAAATCGCAAAAACAATGTAGCACTGTTTTTAAATTGCAGACATCATCACTTTAGGGTCTTCACTCTGTCACCTATTCTTTGTTCTTCAGCTGTTCTTTTTTTCAACTATTTACTTTCACTCTCTCACTGTGATAACTTCAGACGATGGTCGTTCTCACCTCTCCTCTGCCATCACGTCTGACTCCTTGATTTCGGCTCAGTGCACATGATCTCAGACTTTCGGTCGTGCGCACTACCAGCATGCATACACCCGGCTTCATAGTGCGCATGACCAAAAGTCCAAAATCATGTGCACTGAGCCAAAATCAAGGAGTCAGACGCGATGGCAGCAGAGAGGTGAGCGCAAGCACCCTCTGATGCTACGCATTCATTAGCATGTTAGTACACCCACAGGGGTGTACTTACATGCTAAGGGGGCCAACTAGCCAGGGGAACTAATGCCCCTGTGACTAGTCCTTCCGCTCATTAGCATATGATATTTGATCTTTAAAAATACTTTTTCTAAAGATCTCTTTATCTATGGTACTGGATATAGGGACAGTTAGACAGGGATTAGCAATATGCACCCAGAACTGCTTGTGCTTCTGGGTGCATATTGCTCCTAACAGGTTCACTTTAATAATAATAATAATAATAATAATAATAATAATAATATATTAATTCTTTCTGTTAAACAGCTTTCTTGATGTCATGTCTTCTTCACGTGTCGGTTCCCTATGACCGCCCCTGAAAAGCACAAATAGCATAAACCAGATGTTTTACTCCGGCTAAATCTCTACACACGTCTCCCATTTCATCCTGGCATTGCATAGCTATTTGTTTGCAGTTCTCCGGCATTTAGAGTAAAGAATAGTACAATATATTCAACATCTGTCTCGCTGTGATTATAGAGCCGTTTCTGTCATTGAAAACATTTTTCAAAAAATCATGGGAGGATTAGTGCTAAAGATAGAACATGCAGCGATCATGATGAAGCCGATGAAGCCCTGACATGAAAAGCTTGTGTGCTGACATCTCTTGTTAGAGCCTGCCCGGACAGCACAGACCGGGGAGCAATAAACTATCTGCAATGGCCGCCACTGACGCCCAATGCTGTTTCTCACTTTTAAAATAAATACATTTGTAGAGTCAAAGCTCATTCACTATCTATAGGAATGGTAGGGTCTATTTGCATCTACACATTAATGAAAAAGAAATTCTACAAATAGTAATTAAAAAAATGTATGAAGCTCTCCTGTAGACTTATTATGAGTATTTCTGCAGTCATCCATTTATTACTCCGGCTACGTCCTCTACTAGTTATCCTATGGACAGAAGAGGGGAATGAAGCACTGTATACAAACACCAACTAAGTGTACGATCACAATGGCATATAATGGATGAGTGCAATATGAGGAAAAAAAAATTGCATTGCACTCGGACCAATGTTAGTCAATGAGGCAGAGCAGATGTGCGAGTTTTTCCTCAGCTCAAATGAGAATAATGAAAAAAAAAAATCGCAGCATGCTGTGATTGCATCTATCGGACACGACTCGTCATGCAAGTCAATGGGTGCGATTAAAAATAATATATATATATATATATATATATATACATATACATACCGTATTTTTCGGACTATAAGACGCACCTGACCATAAGACGCACCCTGATTTTAGAGGAGGAAAATGGGAAAATAAAATTTTAAGCAAAAAATGTGGTCATAACACACTTATGGGGCGAGGATCTGCTGCAGACACTTATGGGGTAATGTCCTGCTCATATACTCCCCATCCTGCTCATATACTCCCCATCCTGCTCACATACTCCCCATGCTGCTCATATACTCCCCATCCTGCTCACATACTCCCCATCCTGCTCACATACTCCCCATCCTGCTCACATACTCCCCATCCTGCTCACATACTCCCCAGGCTGCTCATATACTCCCCAGGCTGCTCATATACTCCCCATTGCTGCTCATATACTCCCCAGCCTGCTCATATACTCCCCAGGCTGCTTATATACTCCCCATTGCTGCATTGCTGCTCATATACTCCCCATTGCTGCTCATATACTCCCCAGGCATCCCCGTTCCCCTGCAGCATCGCAATCTCCTCCTGTCTGTCCCGTGTGGACACATGCGCACAGCGATGATGTCATCGCTGTGCGCGGCGCTAGTCTCCACGCAAGTCAGCTGACCGGAGAAGACAGGAGGAGATCGCGGTGCTGCAGGGGAACGGTGAGTAATGTGTACTGATTCACTGCCCCCCGCGCTGATGATCATGCACGGGGAGCAGTGAATACAGCCGCACATGATCACTCCAGGCTGTAGTTGCCAGGGGTGATCATGCGGGCCGGCTGTTTATCCCCCGCCCATCATCCCGCCCACCGGTCAGTGCCAGCTTCAGCGCTGAGAGATGATGGGCGGGATGATGGGTGTGCATATTAAATGAGCGGGTCCACGTGGTCACAGCAGGCTGCTACAGCCTGCTCGTGCCCCCGATGACCCGCTCCATCGCAGCACCCTCATTCCCCGCAGCCCTGTATTCAGACCATAAGACGCACCCCCCACTTTCCCCCAACATTTGGGGGAAAAAAAGTGCATCTTATAGTCCAAAAAATACGGTATGTATATATATATATATATATATAAATAATAATCAGACTGCACATGGACCATCCTAGTGGCATCCATTTTTTATGGCTACATTACCATTCTGTAGCATAGGACACTGTAAATGACTGTAGAATACAAGTTTATGAGAAAAAAAAACGCATTGCATACGGATGGCATATAGATACTGGGCGAGAAAGGAAACACACAGTCGCATGACAAACGATTCCACTCATCCAACTTTTCAGGAGTGGATTCTGACCAGATTTTTACAGGCCAGTGTGATAAAGCCACTAGAGTTAGATACATGGACGGTACATCCAGTTTAGCTGAGGGGATCCAGACAGATAACAGAAGCTGACTGTTTAGGTAGTGAAGGGTTACTTCTTCTTTCAGTTCCATTATAGTAATGGAAGGGGTATAGGTCTACCAGGAGGGATTAGTATCTACACCACCAGGACTTCGCTGTTGATGGGGTCTCAGGTAAAGATGCCTATATCCTGCCAGGTTCTTAATTCCCAAGTTTAAGCAGTCCACAAAGGAAATCAGGTAAGTGTAGTAATGTGACCGAAGAGCAGGTCCTACTACTGGTTCAGATCCACAGGCCCCTATATGATTTGCCAATTTGACAAGGATGTGACAGACGTATGAAGATTTGCTACATTGAGACCTACTAGGCCGGCCGTAATGCTACGTGGAATGTGTCATTAGAAAGGACCCATTTAATTCAGGTTTTTATGTTAAAAAGTAACTACGGCTTTATCTATTTTTAGAATTAACAGTAGAAGTGAAGATATAAACCTTTGTGATATATTTAAATTAGAGAATCTCGTTTCTTTCCACATTTATGTCACTTCTTGTCTCCTGCGCTGATCATTAACTCTAAAAAGCTATTGAAATCCATCTACAAATCATCAGTGAAGGATGAAATGACATCTGCTGCCTATAAAAGTCTATGGAGAGGGGAGATGCTGGAGGGGAACAAAAGCAGAGAGACACAAGGAGAAAAAGCAGGGGCTTGTAGTGCAGGGGAAGATAGCAGAAGGATTCCAGTCATATAATGACCAGAAATCGTATTATTCTTCATGTACACACATAATCGCTTATTCTGAAAAGATATCTGAAGACACATCATCACTTTGTTCACAACCGGACAACCCATTCTTAAATGCTAAAATGCCCCACATAAAATGAAAAAAACCTTGGCTGGCACTGCTCCTCACCTGACCGCTGCTGCCCATTATAGGCCACTGATCAGCTGCAGCCTTCACTATTCTGTCAGAGTGTGACATCCACATAATGTCATGTGACCGCCAGGAGGCACAGGATGAGCAGTGCCAGTCCAGAAGGGGAGTATGGAAGTTTTTGTTTTTAACTATTTTATATTACGTGCTTTAGCAACTACATTTGGTCTGTCCAGGGTTTTTCATTTTTTATTTTCATATCACCATCTATTTTTTTTTTTATCACAAATCTTGCAATTGTTACACTGCCTGTAAGGGGCACTTTGCATACTACGACATCGCAAGCCGATGCTGCGATGCCGTACACGATAGTCCCCGCCCCCGTCGCAGCTGCGATATCATGGTGATAGCTGCCGTAGCGAACATTATCGCTATGGCAGCTTCACATGCACTCACCTGCCCTGCGACGTCGCTCTGGCCGGCGAACCGCCTCCTTATTAAGGGGGCGGGTCGTGCGGCGTCATAGCGACGTCACACGGCAGGCAGCCAATAGAAGCGGAGGGGCGGAGTTGAGCGGGACGTAAACATCCCGCCCACCTCCTTCCTTCCGCATAGCCGGCGTGAGCCGCAGGACATAGGTAGGAGATGTTCCTCACTCCTGCGGCTTCACACACAGCGATGTGTGCTGCCGCAGGAACGAGGAACAACATCGTAACATCGGTATTTTCCAATTCATGGAAATGCCGGACCCTACACCGATGATACAATAACGACGCTTTTGCGCTCGTTAATCGTATCAAAAAGGATTTACACACTACGATATCGACTGCGATGCCGGATGTGCGTCACTTTCGATTTGACCCCACCGACATCGCAGCTGTGAAGTCGTAGTGTGCAAAGTGCCCCTTAGGCCTAATAGTAGATTCACTATGTGTCACCACAAGGACATCAACAGCAATAGACTAACGCAGACCCTTATGAATTAAATTGAAGGATTTTCTTCGCATGTTGTCAGGGCGGGGAGAACAAGTGATCTGTGTCATCACTGTGAATGGTGAGTTCTGTGTTATCCACTTAAATAGAGGGGTTACTCTTCATTGGAATCCTGTCTATGAAGATAATGAGACTACTAAAAACTAGAGCTGAGAGGACCCGTGGATGTTTGGATTCGCTGGATATGACCAGACTTTAGATAAAAGTTTGTATTGGGACTCAGACTTGATCTGAACTTGTTCTCGGCCCTCAAACCCTATATAAAAGTCAATGGGAACCCAAACCAATGGGCTCGATTCGAATAACGAGTATAATGGCAGTCAATGATTGGGCAGTTCAGCTCTCTGATCACATACAGCCAGCCATATACAGAGCAATTCTGGGGAAGACAGCGGGGTTTTTTTTGCACACTACATCCGTTAACGTTGATTTTACCCCAGTGTGAGCCATTCAGAGACTGCAAGTGTCTCGCACTTGGCCGAGCACTGAGTGTACCAGAGCACAGCGATGCTCAGTGTGCAGTACAAACCCCATCCTTTACAGGTCGGGTTCACTCCTCTCTAGTCATCTTTAGAGGGTAGAAAGCATGAATCTAGTATAAGGCCTAGTGGCCAGCTTAAAGGGGTTGCCTACTACTTTTACATTGATGGCCTATGATAGGTCATCAATGTCTGATTGGCCGGGGTCCAACATCCCGCACTCCCACTGGTTCCAGTGGTGGTAGTAGGCAGTCAGAAATGCTCAGTTCCGGCGCTGTTATGTCTTCTGGAAGTGGCTGCTGCTGGCTACTGCACATCAGTCTCCCAATCTAATCAATAGGAGGAGAATGTGCAGTACCCGGCCTTGGCCGCTATCAGAAGACAGAGCCACGCTGGAAGTAAACATTTCTGGATGCCTCCTGCCAGGACTGGGAACAGCTGATCGGCGGGAGTGTGGGTGTAGTGCCCCTGAAGCCACCAGGAGCTACCAGGTACTGCATCCTGTCAAAGATGCAGGGCCTACCCCCAGGGACCCAGAAGACTAGTGCTGGTAACAGCAAAACATTCATTTTAATCCCTGTTTTTTCCCATTCCCAAAGACTGGTGACAGGCTAGGGTTGGACCCAATGGATGGCCACCTAGGGGTGGAGCCGATCCAGTCCACTAGACGACAACCAGAGGGGAGGGATCAGACAGTCAGTAAGTGGAAGTGAGAGGAGACAGACGTAACCACACTGACAGGAGAGTGTAATGGTGACCTGAGGGCCCAGGTGTGTGGTTGCCAGAGGAGTACGTTGGAGTACTCCAAGAACCATAGCACTAACGGGGTACAGAATCCTAGGTCAGGCAAACGCTCCAGGCAAACCTGATAAAATCTGCACAGTGATGGGACCATCCAGGACCTCATTGACCATAAAGTTCGGGACACAATAGCAACAGGAGAATCGGGGAACAGGACCAGAGAAACCGACCCCACAGGGTTCAAGCTACCTGTTACACAGACTAAGACTGAACGAGAGGGGACCCCCAGACGCTCCAAGCCATGGGGATCCACCAGCCAGAGACAGGTGCAGGGGAAAGAAGCCACCAGATTACCACACCGGCACTGGGACTAAGGGGACCAGTGGTCAGGCCCAGCCTTCCTCGGGTTACCAGCCATAACAACACTGTGAGTAAAGAAACCAGTTACACTCCAATCCCTTGTGTGGCCTACCTTCTTTCCGCGCCCAACAACATCATCTATCCCCTGGGGCCTGTCCCTACTTGCGGAGGGCCCAACATTTAGGCTGCCACTAACACCAGCCCCAGTAGTGAGAACTGTGCAGCGTCGGCTCCACTTAAATAGCCGCAACCCGCAAGTGGCGTCACGACAAAAACTTTTATTTTATCTTCCCTGTAAATATTCCCCCTTTTAAAAGCGACCCCCAGGGTCACAGAACCGGGCAACGGCCACCCAGTGACATCTCCCCAACAATACACCGCCCGGGACCGACTACCCCATAGTCCTGGGGCGGCACACGGGGTGTTGAACCCCGGCCGATCAGACATTGGTGACCTATCCTATGGATAGGCCATCAATGTAAAAGTAGTGAACAACCTCTATAAAAGTTACAAGATTTCTGATCTATTTCTTTAATATAGATAGTGATAAAGAAAATTAAAAATAAATAAAAGATACACTTACTATACAAACTGATTTTAAACAATGTCATTTTTTGAAGAAACCATGCCTTTCATACCCACATGATCGGATTCTATAAAAGTTATGTATTCTACACAGAAATGGACTTTTTTGCATTTTGTCTAACACTTTGTGCTCTGGTTTTGTGGTGTATATGGAATTCTTCTGCAATGATGAGATCTGCCTCAGGAAAGAGGATGTTATGTGTATATGAAGTAATGGAGCACTGAACCATCTTGACATGTCGTCCCCAGCAGCTAGAGATCACACTTATCAGATAAGAGTGGACGGCAGATCACTGTCTGTATATGTGCCATAAATCAGACAAAATGAGCGTCAAATAGGAAAATACAGATGTTTAGAAAGGAGCAGGAAAAGCTTCGGCAATGATTCACAGCATAGTGAAATACAAGCTGCCCCTATACTAAAAAGCTTCTTTGTACCTGTCACAAATGTATACGTTTCCATCCCTTTAATGAAGGTAAAGGAAAACCAGAGGTAATGTATAAACATATTACTCCTTCATTAAGCCTGACCTGCCACTATGAATTAGCACTGCCTGATGTGAGAGTAAACTCCCTATACAGCATGGTGGCGTTTTGCTTACATTTTTTTTAGCTTTAGATAAATCACCCTTGAATCTGTGATTTCCTCTGACACTTTGTGCCCGGTACGTATACTGCCTCCACTGACTGTAAATGCTGCAGAACACGTTAATACAGATCTAAATAAACAGGTCTATTAAACTTCTTGTTCCACGTCCAAGTGTTTGCTAAATATTTAAACATTATCGATTTTGTTGGTTTATACAGATATGTGCGTATATAGAGAATCAGAGGAGCCGGCTCCATGACCTCTCATACACTTACAGTCCATGCCTCTCTGGCTGAACTCTGCCGTTCACTGCACCGCTTGCTTTTTATCCCCTCTCTATTACACTTTCCTGACCGCTTTTATTTTCTTTGAAAAATGGCCAACCTTTCCCTTGGCAAAGCAATCCAAGTCACATCGGTTGGATACAATTATCCCAATACAAGTTTCCACAAAGGCCATTACCCCCCTGCAGCCTAGATACAGAAGATATAGGTGACATATAAACGGGGAGGAATGTTCCACTACTTATCAGGTCTCCCCATCTTTCTACAGGAAACAATCAGAAAACACAATGAGGTTTTTTTAGATAGTGATAAACAACAACTTATCGGAATGAAAAAAAAAACCCACCATGGAGCGGTCAGACTGGGACCACCCGACTGATCTTAGAAATGGAAATAATTCATAGAGAGAGAGTGTTATCAAAATATGTGATAAGTATCAAGCATTATGAAAAGAAGGATTAGCCGAGGTCGATAGGCATTTCCCATTCTATTAACTGAAAGGGATTCAAAGAGTAACTAAATTATAAAAACACATGAACCTTCATAGCCATATTAGCAATACAATATTTGATACATTGGTCCTTGTGTCCAAAGCTGTCATACACATGTCATAAAGATCTGTTTAAAAGCTCATTTGGCAGACATCAATTATTCCAGACTAGCGATTAGCGAGCACTACCATGCTTGGGTGCTCGGTGCTCATCACAAGCAGTTGGATGCTCTAATGGGCACGACAACCCAAGTACCCAAGTATAAAGGAAGTCAATGGGGGAACTCAAGCATTTTCTTGGGAAATCTTCCAGAAAAAAAACTAGAGTTCCCCTTGACTTCCATTATACTCGGTACAAAAGTCAAGCCCATATAAGCATACAACTGCTTGTTACAAGTAACGAGCACCCGAGCATGGTAGTACTCACTCATCACCATTCCTGACTCCTCAATATATGCAAATGATAGTCTTGAATGAACATTCGTGTGTCTTCGGTGAGAAGAGAAGAGAAAGCTGCAGCCAGACAGCTCTTGTGGCAACTTATCTCCCAGAGAATGAAAGAGCTATCCCAAGGAGCATACAGGCCCCGGTAGGGCAGAGTTGTGGTGTACCCCAGTCTGCCCTACATTTGGCGCCACATCTGTAAAAAATATTAACCCAGATAGTCATGCCTCTCTCAAGCTGCTAGGTCCAGGATTACTTGGTGCTGGTGCAAGCGTTAAGTATTTAAAATGATGTAGAAAACATCCCTTTACTGCTATTATACAAATTATCTCTTCAGGGAGGAATTAGACAAACTCTTGTGCCAACTATTGGAAGTAGCAATCCTAAAAGTCAAAAGGGACCCTTTAACGAGCCTTGTCATGTGACTTAGGATTTATGCCAGATCAGAACCTCAATTTGAAGACAAGGTGTTTCGGGATTGCTGTCCCTCATCAGTGCAAACAATAGGTAGCACTAGAGTTTGTCTACTTTCTCACTGAAAAGACAATCTGCCTATTTCCCAGAGGAGCATTGCTAAAGTCTCCTCACTACTGGAATGCTGGATTCATGTGGAATGCTGGATTCATTCAAAGCCAGGGAAGGAGTCTTGCGAGGATAATTTGCATATTCCCAGTGCCTTCTGGGATAAGTGAAGAGTCACCGCGAGCTCAAGGAGAACCGGGTTTTGGCCGTTAGGAAGGAAGGAAGACTTCTGAAAGCCGCGCGCCTAGCGGCGTGCAAATTTTAGCCTGTCTTCTTCATTGTGAGCGTGAGTGAGCAAAGTGTGAGCAAAAGTAAGTGTGAGTAGAATTGTTTGTATTTAGTTGTTTAATTACTTAACATTTGTTTAGTGCTATCCCCATTAGAAAATGTGCTCCACTATTGCTAATGCGATCCAGTGTACATCTTGTCTCATGTATGCAGTCCTTGAAAAGCCGTTCGAGGGTGCATACTGTTGTTCGAGATGTGCGCAAGTTGCACGTTTGGAAGCCCAGATACTGGATCTAAATGAGCAGCTGGCAACTCTGAGATGCATTAGCAATATGGAAAGGAGTGTGCTGCTCACTGAGCAGCAGCTTGCTGGGTCAGATGTGGGGGAGGATTGTAGTAGGGAGCGGCAGGACGGTGAGGTAGGTAGCTGGGTGACAGTTAGAAAGGGGGGTAAAGGGAAAAGTGCTAGGAAGGCTAGTCCTGAACTGACACACCCCAATAGGTTTGCAAACTTGGCAGATGAGGGGGATGTCATTACAGGGGTAGCATTGCTGCAGCAAGGCATGACCTCTGAATGCCAGAGGAGTGTCTGCTCCAGTAAGGGGGGGAATAGGAGTGCAGGGCAGGCAAGACAGGTACTGGTAGTGGGGGACTCAATTATTAGGGGGACAGATAGGGCAATCTGTCACAAAGACAGGGATCGCCGAACAGTGTGTTGTCTTCCTGGCGCTCGAGTTCGGCACATCGCTGATCGGGTTGACAGATTACTGGGAGGGGCTGGGGAGGACCCAGCGGTCATTGTACACATTGGCACAAATGACAAAGTTAGAGGTAGGTGGAAGGTCCTTAAAGATGATTTCAGGGAATTAGGTTGTAAGCTTAAAGCATGGACCTCAAAGGTGGTATTTTCGGAAATACTACCTGTGCCACGAGCCACACCAGAGAGGCAAAGAGAGATCAGGGAGGTTAACAGGTGGCTCAGGAATTGGTGTAGGAAAGAGGGTTTTGGGTTCCTGGAGAATTGGGCCGACTTTTCAGTTGGCTACAGATTCTATGCTAGGGATGGGCTGCATCTTAATGGGGAGGGTGCAGCTCTGCTGGGGCAGAAAATGGCTAGAAGGTTGGAGGAGTGTTTAAACTAGGAATGGGGGGCGAGGGTGTTCACTTTATAGAAGGGGAATGTAGTGCAGATAGTGACCAGGGCACAAGTAATGAAATTGGGGGTGGTACGGGGGGAAGGGTTAGGACAGTCAATACAGTAAGCAGGAATATAGGTACAGAGTCATACGTAACGTGCATGTACACTAATGCCCGAAGCCTCACAAATAAGGTGGAGGAATTAGAATTAATATTGTTGGAAGAAAATTATGATATAGTGGGGATATCAGAGACATGGCTGGATGAGAGCTATGACTGGGCTGTTAATTTACAGGGTTATAGCCTATTCAGGAATGACCGTACAAATAAGCGAGGGGGAGGTGTGTGTCTATATGTAAAATCATCCTTAAAACCCATCCTGCGTGACAACATATGTGAGGGTACTGAGAATGTAGAGTCCCTATGGGTGGAGATAAGGGGGGGGAGAATGAATAATAAAATACTGATAGGGGTGTGTTATAAGACGCCGAATATTATGGAAGAGGTAGAGAATCTCCTCATAAAGCAAATTGATAAAGCAACGAGTCTCGGAGAGGTAATTATTATGGGGGACTTTAACTATCCTGATATAAATTGGGGAACAGAAACTTGCAGTTCCAGCAAAGGAAATAGATTTTTGATAACAATGAAAGATAATTACCTTTCACAAATGGTACAGGACCCCACAAGAGGGGGAGCACTACTAGACCTTGTACTAACCAATAGGCCAGACCGCATATCAAATATACAAGTTGGGGGTTACTTGGGGAATAGTGATCACAAAATAATAAGTTTTCATGTATTCTTTAGTAAGATGTCTAGTAGAGGGGCTACAAGGACACTAAACTTCAGGAAAGCAAATTTTAAAAGGTTGAGAGATGATCTTAGTGCAATAAACTGGGATGATGTACTAAGTAATAAAAGTACACAAAGCAAATGGGAGACTTTTATGAGCATCCTGAATAGGGCTTGTGCAGAAAATATACCCTATGGGAACAAACATGCTAGAAATAGGAGGAAACCCCTATGGCTAAATAGAGCTGTAAGGGAAGCAATAAAAGAAAAACAGAAAGCCTTAAAAGAATTAAAGAGGGTAGGTAGTGATGAGGCATTATATAATTATAGAAAATTAAATAAAATATGTAAAAAGCAAATTAAGTTAGCTAAGTTTGAGACAGAGAGACTCATTGCGAGAGAAAGTAAAAATAATCCTAAAATATTCTTTAACTACATAAACAGTAAAAATCTGAAAAGCGAAAGTGTTGGCCCCCTTAAAAATAGTCTTGGTGAAATGGTGGAAGGGGATGAGGGTAAAGCCAACCTGCTGAATGACTTTTTTTCTACGGTTTTTATACCAGAAAATGCCATGGCAGATGATATGACAAGTGATACCATAAATTCACCCTTGAATATTACCTGCTTAACCCAGCAGGAAGTGCGCCGCTGCCTCGAAATCACTAAGGTTGACAAATCTCCGGGCCCGGATGGCATACACCCCAGAGTACTACAGGAATTGAGTTCTGTGATAGATAGACCATTATTTTTAATCTTCTCAGATTCCTTAATAACAGGGTCAGTACCGCAGGATGTGGTGCCAATATTCAAAAAGGGGACAAAAACTGAGCCGGGAAATTATAGGCCGGTAAGTTTAACCTCTACGGTTGGTAAAATCCTTGAGGGTTTCTTGAGAGATGCTATACTGGAGTATCTCAAGAAAAATAACCTTATGACAGAGTATCAACATGGGTTTATGAGGGATCGATCCTGTCAAACTAATTTGATCAGCTTCTATGAAGAGGTAAGTTCAAGCCTGGACCAGGGAAATGCAGTGGATGTTGTGTATATGGACTTTTCAAAAGCTTTTGATACGGTGCCACACAAAAGGTTGGTACATAAAATGAGAATAATGGGGATAGGGGAAAATATGTGTAACTGGGTTAAAAACTGGCTCAGTGATAGGAAAAAAAGGGTGGTTATTAATGGTACGTACTCGGACTGGGTCTCAGTTCATAGTGGGGTACCACAGGGGTCAGTATTGGGCCCGCTTCTTTTCAACATATTTATAAATGACCTTGTTGGGGGCATGCGGAGTAGAATTTCAATATTTGCAGATGATACTAAACTCTGCAGGGTAATCAATACAGAGGAGGATAATTTTGTATTACAGGGAGATTTATGTAAATTGGAGGATTGGGCTGAGAAGTGGCAATTGAAGTTTAATGTAGATAAATGTAAGGTCATGCACTTGGGTAGAGGAAATAACATTTATGATTATGTACTTAATTGTAGAACACTGGGTAAAACAGACACAGAAAAAGACTTGGGTGTATGGGTGGATGGTAAACTTCACTTTAGTGGACAGTGTCAGGCAGCTGCTGCCAGGGCTAATAAAATAATGGGATGTATTAAAAGAGGTATAAGTGTTCATGAAAAAAATATAGTTCTACCTCTGTACAAGTCACTAGTGCGACCGCACTTAGAATACTGTGTACAATTCTGGTCACCGATATATAAGAAGGACATAGCTGAACTGGAGAGGGTGCAGAGAAGAGCGACCAAGATTATTAGAGGAATGGGTGGGCTGCAATACCAAGACAGGTTATTAAACTTGGGGTTATTTAGTTTGGAAAAACGAAGGCTTAGGGGGGATCTAATCACAATGTATAAATATATGAGGGGACAGTACAGAGACCTTTCCAAAGATCTTTTTACACCTAGGCCTGCGACTGGAACACGGGGGCATCCGCTACGTCTTGAGGAAAGAAGGTTTAATCATAATCACAGACGAGGATTCTTTACTGTACGAGCAGTGAGACTATGGAACTCTCTGCCGCATGATGTTGTAATGAGTGATTCACTACTAACATTTAAGCAGAGCCTGGGCGCCTTTCTTGAAAAATTTAATATTACCAGTTATGTATATTAGATTTTATGACAGGGTATTGATCCAGGGAACTAGTCTGATTGCCGGATGTGGAGTCAGGAAGGAAATTTTTTCCCCATTGGAACTTGTTTGCCACATTGGGGTTTTTTTGCCTTCCTCTGGATCAACATGTTAGGCTACGGGTTGAACTAGATGGACTTAGGCGGGCTTTGCACACTACGACATCGCAGCCCGATGCTGCGATGCAGAGTGCGATAGTGCCCGCCCCCGTCGCAGCAGCGATATGTGGTGATAGCTGGCGTAGCGAAAGTTATCGCTACGCCAGCTTCACACACACACTCACCTGCCGTGCGACGTCCCTGTGGCCGGCAACCCGCCTCCTTGTTAAGGGGGCGGGTCGTGCGGCGTCACTGCGACGTCACACGGCAGGCAGCCAATCAGAGCGGAGGGGCGGAGATGAGCAGGATGTAAACATCCTGCCCACCTCCTTCCTTCTGCATATCCTACGGAAGCCGCAGTGAGGCCGGTAGGAGACGTTCCTCGCTCCTGCAACTTCACACACAGCGATGTGTGATGCCGCAGGAGCGAGGAACAACATCGGACCGTCGCGTCAGCGTAATCATGGATTACGCCGACGCTGCACCGATGATACGATTACGACGCTTTTGCGCTCGTTAATCGTATCATCCAGCCTTTACACACTGCGATGTCGCATGCGATGCCGGAAGTGCGTCATTTTCAATTTGACCCCACCGACATCGCACCTGCGATGTCGCAGTGTGCAAAGTGCCCCTTAGAGTCTCCCTTCAACCTTAAAAACTATGATACTATGATACTATGATGTGTCAGTCTCCTCAAGGAGAATAGCTATCCCCTTAGACCCCTACTATTATTGTGGCATGTAGAGACATTCCTATGTTCTGACAATGAAGAGATACACAGACCTTGCTGGGCTGTAGTACAGTGGTGGTGATGATAAGTTGGTGTTTAAATGTAATTTTTTTAGAATCATGAATTGAAAAGCGAGTTATAGGTACAGGGCTGACAAATACTATTTACTGACTTCTTCACATATATATCTACCGTATGAGCAGGGATAAGAAGTCTTTAGAGTTCTCCATACCTTCCACTTTGACCTGATTGGGTGTGCAGGCTCTGCAGGGGAGTACTTTGAACTCTTCCGCTTGGTACATGCTATAGTCAGTACTGGTCACCACGATGATATCTCCAGCTTTCCAAGAACGGGCATTATCTGCCAGATGCAGAATGGTGCTGTTCACATTGGTGTCAACAGTCATCGTCAGCCTGGGCTTCACTGTAAAACATAGCATAGGATCATTTTTATTTTTTTTTGCTTCTACCAAGAATCATATTCTTTTTACTTCTTGACTTCATACAGAATTGAGCTAGGCATTCATGAGAACAGAGGGTCAAAGAAGTAATTTTTTTCTCCTTTATTGAAACCACATATTTTAATTTAAAGTCTTTTTTATGTTCTAGAGGATATAACTTGTGTATCAACATTATTTACTGCAATTGAAAGCAGCGGTTTCTAAATTTCAATGTCATTAATTAATTCTAAATTCTTCAGAAATTCAGTGGAGCCGACATATTACTTATTTTACTCACTATTGGAACTACATGTTGGAATATTTTTAACACATGGAGCTTACAATCTAATATAAAGCATGACAGAAAAGGTCACTAGATATATGAGAGAACATGAGATAAATCTGGGCACATGCCTTGTTGTTACATAAAAAAAATGGAACAGAATAGTCATCCTGAATATCCCACTGAATTCCATGTGGGATATTCTAACACCCGTAACAAATTAATTTTGAGAAGGAGAAGAACATAACTTTACTTCTAACATGTGGGAAGGATGATGCAGTTGACAATTGTGTATGAATGCCAATTTGAGTGAAAAATATTTTCCAAAATACATTAAGTTAACTCATTCTGTTTTTGGTTAATGTACCACATTTAATAAATATTTTTATTATATTTTTAAAGACGCTCATTCTTAAGGCCCCATTACATGCATCGATCTATCGGGAGATATGTCGTCGGGGTCACGGATTCCGTGATGCACATCCGGCATCATTTGCGACGTCGTTGCGTGTGACACCTACGGGCGACTCTGAACGATCGCAAATAGGATGAAAATCGTGGATCGTTGACACGTCGTTCATTTTTAAAAAATGTGTTCGTTTTAGGGAAGCAGCCGACATACTGATCCGTTTGACACCCTGCCAACATCGAACAACATTCAAACGACCGCCTGGGTCCAACAATATATCGTTGATCGCTGATGCGTCGAATTTGAGATCGTTACATGTGACAGCAAATAAACAACCAATAAACGATACCGGCAAATCGTAAATACGATCTGGGCCTGTCACGTCGCACATGCGATCACCCGATAAATCGACGCGTGTAAAGCGGCCTTAATTACATAAAGTTGGTCAATCCCACAGATTTCAGCAGGACAGGACCACCATCTACAGTAGAGTGTATGGAGGATTCCCAACAAAGATATTGGCGAAGAGAAGGATCTGGTAGATTGAATTTAAACACCCGCTCCTGTTCTCTCAGGAATAAGTCACTGCCAGAAATTTCTGGCAGCAGCTTATTCCACTCTTATTATAGAGAACATATGAGGCAAGCAATCATATAAATGGGGGAGTCAAAAAAGACAGATGTCAAGTCCAATACCACTTGACTGACAGATACCTTAGGGGTAGGAGTGCATTAATGCTTCTTCTGAAAACAATGGAGGCGCATTGTGATTAAGGTGTGCTGTTAAGATGACACATGAATATTCTTGACAAGAAGCATAATGGGATGAGGACGTCTCAGGTGCAGTTTGCAGTTGAGAGTATAAGAAAATGTAATTTCTTTTGTAGGTTTCTCACTTCGTGACAGTTACAAGAGAAAAGGTTTTGGTACCGTGTTAGCCAGTTGAAAAATTATTGATTGTTCTCAGTGAGAGAAATAGAATTATAATCTTGTTTTTTATACACAAACAGAGCAGAGGGATGGTATAATAAAAGGACATTTAAATAAAAAACACTGAGCTTAGAGAGTGAATCCTTAATTAGCTTTGATTAGTGGTGTGAAAGTTTTATTGTACCAATATCCATGTAGGATCAGAGGCCTGGTGCCCTATCTATTGAAGATTATAATTTTGTTTCTCTCACTTGGTGACAGGTGACATTGAAGAAGTGGAGAAATAGTTGTCTGCTAGATAAGTCTGTGACTCTTTAATTTTCCTTTGCTTTATGAACACTAAAAGGGAGGAGAAGATACCTTATTGTTATGCATCAGCCACCTGTCCACTAATGGGGAGTTTTCCCCTATACAGTGGAACCTTGGATTACGAGCATAATTGGTTTCGGGAGTGTGCTCTTAAACCAAGTTATATGAAGTCTTATATCAAAGCGAATTTTCCCATAAGAAATAACTGAAACGCAGATAATTCGTTCCACAACCCCAAAAATATTTACTGTATTTATACAACTTATTACAGTAATACAAAATAATGTACTGTATCCATATAAAATTATTACAGTACACTAATAGAAAATTCTAAAGTAAAAAACATAAAACAAATTAAACTGTACGTTAGCTTACAATGGAATTGTTGGTGTGTGGGAGGTGCATACGCTATAGAGAAAAAATTATGAAAAAATATGATAACCTTTGTTCTAGTACAATACACAAAAAACACACCCCAAATCTATTCTCCCCAAAATAAGAGCAGAACTAGGCCAAATGTGGGGTAGGAATACTGCACAGGCAATTAGATTACAGTACAAGCAATGTGCTGTACTGTTTAGCAGAAAGAAAGTACAATACTGTATCCACAAATGGAAATTGATAGACATGCTATATAGTATATACTGTACTGTACAATGGTATACTGTATACAGTATATGTACAGAAAGTCACCCGCAGAGCGGGTCAGAGCACGGTGAAAGGACAGAACCAGAAGTGTGAACGGTGAGTATTTGCTCTTATTGCAAAGCATTGCTCATAAACCAAGTTACAAATGTTTAAAAAGCTTTGCTTGTCTTGCAAAACACTCTCAAACCAAGTTACTCTTAATCCAAGGTTCCACTGTAAATTATATAATTGCATTGGCCAGTGCTGAAATTAACTATGGGAATGTGTAATGAAAAAATATATTTGTCTTTCTTCCATCAGACATTCCTATTGCTAATTAAAAGCAAATATTGGACCACTGGCATTCCAATATCAGTCAGAGGTCCTGGAAATGGTTCCACATTGTCATGATGTGGGAGGCGGGGGAATTATTTTGCCTATTATTCCTACATTTTATATATATATATATATATATATATATATATATATATATATATATATGACAGCTCTGCTCTTACGAAGAATTGGTTTGGGGGATAGTCCCAGTTGGCTTAAAAAAGGGCTGATGAGAACATACATGGAACATACTTTCTGCTGTGAAATACACAGCCCTGGTCTTTATAGAGGGGAATACTAAAACTAATCATCAAGGTCTGTGGGTTGCATGTACTTGCTGTACATGTGAGAGAGGTATAACTTCTGGAAATTTTTGAAAATTGTGACATATCAGGATGAACTTCGACAGTCATTCTTAAGATGCAAATTTAAGCAAGGAAATTACACTGGTTGCAGCTCAGTCCACCAGATAAAGCAGAATTCATAACCAAAATTAATTATGTTACTAAGTTTGTAATGGGATGAGTTATTATGATACATTAACATGGAGAACAAATTTGTAGGGATTAGATTCCCTGCAATTGACACATTAGGTCTGTCTTCCAGACCACTACAAATAAATTTACTTGGAAGTACTGGCCACTGCCAGGTACAGAACAGCTCCCTACTGCTGGAGCAGCACTACACAAAAGAATAGGCACTGTTCTGCTTTAGTTGGCAGCAGCCACTGCTAGCAAAGAATAACAGGTGATCAGTGGGAGTGCCGAGTGTGGGGTCCCAACCGATGCAATAGTGATGACCTATACAATGAATAGATCATCAGTTTTTTGGACCGGAAAACTCCTTGAGGGCTCATGCGCACGTTGCGTAATTACATGCATTTACGCTGCGTATTGCACTGCAGTGTAAATGTATGCGTCCTGCGTCCCCTGCACAATCTATGTAGATTGTGCATGATACGTGCGCACGTTGCTTTTATGAACGCAGAGATTCGGGTGCTAACATTTTGACCCAAATCCGTGAGTTCATAAAATGAGCATGTCAATTAATTTGTGCGCTTTGGATGCAGCTCCCGCTCTGTCTATGGTGGGGGCAGCAGCCAGAGCGCATGAAATCGGCTTTTTTACACAGAAAAACTGCATCATCCATTATGCAGTGTTTCTGCAGCGATTTGATGTGCACATGTGCTGTCAAATCGCTGCAGAATATTCAGCAGTTACGTGCGCATGAGTCCTAACAGCTGATCGCCGGGTGTGCTGGGTGTCAGATTCCGGCCGATCAGACATTGATGACCTATCCTAAGTATTGGCCATCAATGTAAAAGTAGTGGGCAACCTCTTTAAATGTTGCTATATTTTCTATCCATAGTGGGCATTACAGCATTTTTGTTCCGCTGCTGATCTTACTGTACAAGTTGTAATTAGCTTTCTGTGAATTGTAGCTGTTCCTGTCCCAGGAAGCTGACGTGCATGTTTGTTTCTACTCTATTGAAAATCTAATAAAAATCTGAAATGAAAAAATAAATTTTAAAAATAAGAACGAGTGATTTTTACTATTTGAATACGCACCTGGCTTTCCACAAAGGAAACGGACTTTATAGTCTGGGCACTGTGCATGGACCTGGTTGTTCTGGCGGCATTCAAACCTATAGTCTCGGCCACCCTTATAGAAGACCTGTGTTGGTATATCAGTCCCATCAAGTGTAGTGACCTGTAAGTGAAAGAACAAAGGTCACAGATGGCAACAATATCACATGTCGAGTATACAATTATACCAGAGCATGGGAGCAAAGTGTGAGCACATAAAGTTCTCATAAGAAGTTAACGTGACATACGTTGTGTTAGACAGGACCTAAAAACATTGATTTTATCAATATGACAGTAAACAGCTCAGTAAGTGACACATTGTTGAAATCAGGGTCTCTGTCTCTACATTATGCTGCTCTCAGATGGAGGAGCAAAAACCTGGTGACGGATTCCCTTTAACTGTTGCCAGTGACAAAACTACAGAATACATGGGGGAAAAGGGAGAAATATTGGTGTCTTCAGACTTGTGTCTACAGTATGTGCTGCAATGACAGCTACTAAAGCTGAATTCTAGGTACGAAGCATGACCCTAACACATTTCCACAGCTCCTTCCTTCTCCATGTACTCTGGGCCCCTCTTAAAGGTAGCATTATATGGTCTTCAGTGTTACAATGTGTGTGCAAACTGGTAAACTTTGTAACTCTGGAGCTAGAATGGCTGCACACAACACATTTCGCCCCAAATAAGTTCCCTTCATTTCTTCTCAGTAACCCCATTGAATACAAATATGCCCTTAAGGATATGTTCACACTTATTTTTATTTTTTAGGATGAAAAATACAGCTCATTTTTCAAGGGAAAGCCAGCTTGATGATATTTTCAGATCCAACGGGGCTTTTGACACATTTTGTCTTTCTATATGTTTTTTATGCAGCCTTTTGACTTGACAGCGCCAAGTTTGGAGCTGATTTCACCAGGAATCCGAATCAAAAAAGTAACATCACAATTTTTTAACCCACAAGAAGTTTTTTGTAAAATCTCCTTAGAAAAAAAAAATATACACATTGGTGTAGGAAGAGTATTTATAAAGCATTGAATATGTTTATTATGTGGCTCTTGAAGTGGATCCACTTAGGCGAATACATCTTAAAGGGAACCTGTCACCAGATTTGGCGACTATAAGCTGAGGCCACCACCAGTGGGTTCTTATATACAGCATTCTAGAATACTGTATATAAGAGCCCAGGCCGCTGTGTAGAACGTAAAAATGATTTTATGATACTTACCTAACGGTCGGTGCGGTGCAGATTGGTCGGATGGGTGTTCCCGTTCTCCGGTGTCGGCGCCTCCTCTTTCGGCCATCTTTCTCATGGGCGGATGTTTCACTCGTACCCGTAGACTTGAATGGGTGCGAGTGACATGACTCTCACAGACAATCACAGCATGCTACGATTTTTTCCTCAGTCTGATTAGGGCTAAGGAAAAACTCACAGATCTGAGCTACAGCATTGTCTTACATGGGGCCGAGTGCAATTTGAGATTTTCTCATTGTCTCACTGATAGAGTCATACGTCAGTGTGACTATCCTAAGGCTGGGGCTACAGGGCAATACTAAAATTGCTGCAACACTTGATGTTTGAGTCTCAGATGTTTCTAAATATGTAGGATTTTCTCTCTTTGGTCGCACAGGACACACTTGCCATAGACTTGTGGGCGACTTTGTTTGCAACCTGACTTTTGTTTACTGCAATATCACAGCTCTTAAGTCGTGCAACTTTTTTTTTTAATATTGCTGCTGTGTGACATATATTACCGTGTGGTGGCCATGGCCAGTATTAAGTTTTCTGATATAATTATCTTCATATACCAACAGTATGAGCAGATAAAATGTTAATCCCACCGTTCACCACTAGGTGTGCCCTGGCGCTGTATGTATTATACATGAACCTTGTTGCAGGAGTTCAGACGAGATCTTCTTGAGACCTACACAATGTATAAGCTGAGGTTTTCATTCACTCATAATGTGGCCTTTGTTTGATAATTTATGATATAAGTTGGTATTTTGCTCCCCTGCCAGTAATTGAAACAACATCACAAATCCTCGCCCTGTGAGGCCGTTTGATGACATTCCTCTTCATCCCCTACCTAGTGAGAAGTGAATGTGGCGCTTTCTGCTCCCTCCGCAGGGCTGTCTACATTGCTGGCCTCATTATACCTTTTGTATCAAACCCAGACATTGAAAATGAGCTTAGGATGCCGCCTGTGATCACAGAAAAGGACGTACTGCCGAGCGCAGCGTGTGGTGGTGTTTATGGCCAGAAATGAGACGTTAGTGCCCTTGGGTGTCAAACCTGCTGTATTGTTAACTACAGGACCACAGAGCAAAAGGAAACACATTACCAGGAATATACAAGATCGAAAGTAATGTACAAGTATATTTGTAATACATCTGATGGAGGTAGCTACAATTTGGTGCATGGATGAAAATAATAACTAACCTAAGAGTGTAAACCCATATTGAAATATTCAAGAAAATTGGGAAAATAGTAACTAGAATGCTTATTTTATTGCTGAAATCCATTAACTGGTTTAATGCCATGGTAGATAAAGGATACATTTTATTACTGAATGTATGCTTCACGTAACCATTTATGTAATAACTTAAAGGGGTATGCCCATCTCCAAGATCCTATCCCCATATGTAGTAGGTCTAATAATAAGAATATTAGCAAATACCTCCAATTAGAAATGTAGTATAGTTCTCCTGATATAGCCATGTTTCTTACTTCATGTGCAGGGCATTGTAGCTCAGGTATCCATGGTTATGTCCACTCATATAGTGACAGTTAGTTACCTAAGCTGCAATGCCCTGCACATGAGGGAGGGACATGGCTAGATCAGAAGTATACTACATTTCTAATTGGAGGTATTTGATATTATTACGCCTACTACATATTAGGATAGGATGTTGGAGATGGGAATAACCCTTTAAAACACTTCTTCTACAACCTCAGATATTGGCACTTCTATTGCCTTTACTTTCTGGAGAAGAAGGCTGCTTGCTATGGGCCAAATGGTGTAATTTCTAAGTCACAGCCCAAAATATTCCATGATAATATTACCTGGATATTAATGGGATGGGTGCAGAGTTTGCCTGGATGTGCAGCATGGAATTCGGACAGCTTTTCCCAGTCTCTGGCTCGAGTGCTTTCATATTTGTCAAACCACTGAGTCCACGCCACATCTGGAAAGTGAAAGAGTGAAACACAAATCACATGCGAGTAAGATAACTTGTGTAGGTATTATATCAGATAACGCAAGTGAAGCCATTACAGAATGTCACAGGATTTCCAGCAGGATGACAACACCGAATTATAGCCCAGTTACCAGCGGCATATAGAAAACAGCTGTATGTATCACCGGCATGATGAAACATATGTAAGAAGGTCTTCAAGAATGGACAATAAAATGCACATAACACTAAGCGGGCGAGTGTTCCACAGCAGAACAGTGCTGATTCTGGGATCTGGGATGTACCTTATTGACGTACAGTATATAATACTACTTTAGGGTATTCAGGTATTGCCGATATACTTAGGGAAGAGGTTAGCAACCATCGGTATTCCAATGGTTATGAAATTACAACTTCCACCATGCCATGACAACTACATGATTGCTTGTGGCTGTCAGGGAATGCTGAGAGCTGTAGTTGCACAATATCTGGAGTGCAGAAATTTCCTGATCTCTGACCTAAGACCTGGAAGAAGATTCTTCTCTCACACAGCAGGACATATCAGTGATGAGCGAGCATTAAAATGCTCGGATTTTCGAATCAAGCAGTTCAGACGCTTGGACGTGCTCGACTCGAATAACAAGCATAATAGAAGTCAATGGGAAACTCGAGAGTTTTTCTAAAACCCCCTAACAGGAGGGCTGGGGGCAAGATCTCTCTCTCCCCCGGACCAGCCCTCCAATTAGTGTCTTCCGGAAAAATGGGAGAGAGAATATGCCGGCCGGGAAATCGACTGTCTCGATTACCCTGTTACTTGATCGAGTATCGAGCAGTGCTAAGCATGCCCGCTCGCTCATCTCTGATAACGATCTCACACTAGATAGGATCTATATGTGATAATTGGGTTGTGGCCTCTCAGCTTCAGGCTAGATTGCCATACTTTTAGGCTGAAATCATACTTGCGAGTGTCTCTCGTGTGACTCGCGCTAGTCTCGCATCGCTTCACCCAGCACGGCCTGCTGCTCTAAGGACAGGAGCATCTCAGCTGCATAGAAATACATGGAGCCGACCTGCTTCTGTCCGGAGAATGTGCAGCCGTGGCGGGAGATGCAATGCGAGTCACTCAAGTGTAACTCCAGCCTTATGGCCAGGTTCAAGTCATGTTTGGGCCATACAGTTTTTTGTTTTTGTTTGAAGCTCATAAAGATTGGATTTGCACAGAACTCCTAATGGAGACATTCACTAAAATAAGGCATACTGGGTCACTTTCGATTCCATCTGGCCTCCGTTCTGGCAGTGTCCAACTTTTTAGGCAGGCACAAAAGTGTAGGCTACCACAATTATAGCTGGGCTAAAAGACAGACTGGTGGAACAGAGGTCAGACGGAGGGCCAAGTGACTTGGTCTGACTCATTTTAGTGAGTGGCTGTGTTGGGGGTTTAATCCAAATCTAATTTTTCAGATGGAAGCTCTAACAAAGACACAAACGTGGCAAAAACATAATGTGGGCATAGTCTCAGAGTAATTAACCTGCATATCATGCACAGTCCCAAAAAGGCAGGTAATAGTGAAAATAAAGATTGGGCATGTAGTAAGACTAGGGTCACACGTAGCGATGCAGGGGCGATCACGACTGACAACCTCCCTTATCAGGATCGCTGCTGCGTCGTTACATGGTCGCTGGTGAGCTGTCAAACAGGCAGATCTCACCAGCGACCAGTGACCAGCCCCCAGCCAGCAGCGACACGTGGAAGCGATGCTGCGCTTGGTAACTAAGGTAAATATCGGGTAACCAAGCAAAATGCTTCGCTGGTTACCCGATATTTACCTTGGTTACCAGCGCACACCGCTTAGCGCTGGCTCCCTGCACTCCTAGCCAGAGTACACATCGGGTTAATAAGCAAACCTTTGCTAATTTACCCGATGTGTACTCTGGCTACACGTGCAGGGAGCAGGGAGCAGGCGCTGACAGCCTGAGAGCGGCGGACGCTGGTAACCAAGGTAAATATCGGGTAACCAGCGAAGCACTTCGCTTGGTTACCCTATGTTTACCTTGGTTACATCTTACCGCAGGCTGTCAGAAGCCGTCTCCCTGCTCCCTGCTCGCTTCAGTTCGTCGCTCTTTCGCTGTCACACACAGCGATGTGTGCTTCACAGTGGGAGAGCAACGTCCAAAAAATGAAGCAGGACATTCAGCAACGACCGGTGACCTCACAGCAGGGGCCAGGTCGTTGCTGGATGTCACACACACCGACAGCGACGAGACGTCGCTGCTATGTCACAGAAAATGGTGACTTAGCAGCGACGTCGTTGTTGCCGTCGCTGTGTGTGACACCACCTTAAGCCTGCATCCACTATCTTTTGTTTTACCCAGGAGATTAGTTGATGCCAAAAGGTCTATGGTGTTGGCTTATCCCAATGTGTATAATTGGTCTAAGTCCCTCTTTTTACATAAGCTTTTATTGCCACAGCAATTTTTTTTTTTATATGTATATATTTTTTTAATTTAATATATTAAAAAATAGTAATGTTTATGTGACAAAATATCTTCAGCCTCTTTAATACAGAGGAAATTCCACCGTGAATGTATGAATTTGAGAACAGATTTATAAAGTGATGGTGAATATATATCTGCAAAAGTGTTTCATGTCAGTGGTCACAATCCATGCATCATTGGGTGACACGTAAGGTGTATTCTGTCACAAACTACAAGTTCCAGGATCAGTAACGTAGCATAATGAGATTAGATTATGTAAAGCCTTGTCTTAATCCAGATTAATGTTCAGTCTCTTATTCAGGAATATCAATTAGAAAAGGAATCCTGGCGCCAAAGAAAACACAAATTCTTTCCTCAATCAGAAATAGCAAGTGACATTTTCAGGTTGTGCAATAAATTGCTGCCATAATGAAATTAGGACAGTACGGGTGTTGTTGTCGCCGAGCTAAGGCCAAAATCTCAGTGAGCCAAGATCAGCAAATAGAGCAAGTGAGCTAAAAGGGAGGCCTGTGCCTGCCATCTAGAAGCTCATACATTTTTCATGTGCAGTCCTGTATGTAGGAGCTGCAGGACGGCCGGGCCTTTCTGCACATATCCAAAGGCTCCTAAATAAATGATCCGTGTGTTCCACAGCTCTAACCGCAACAGTAATGAGGCAATGGCGCACGAATAAGGGAAGTTTATGCGAAAATTGTGGTTTCAATGTGCAGCAAATAACTAGCAGCAGAAAAGTGTCAGATGATCATCAATGAGCCATTACATCTCGGCAGGAAAATCCTGTGATGTTTCCAAACAAACTGACACGTTGAAGATATCGTCACTTACCCTGGGCCCACTCGCTGGACAGAGAAACGTTAAAGTGTTCACCGTTTTCAGCCTGGAAAAGTTTATGCACGCGAGTCACGGCCGACCCTCTGCTTCCTGTCACACATATAAATAGCGGAGGAAGAGAGTTAAATAAACAGCAGCAGGTAACAGAGGAAATCATAGAGGTCTGCAGGGGAGGACAGGAAAAGCAAGTCTACAATGGGCACGCTCGCTCTGTCTTGTGTCATTATTTCTATTTATATAGAAACATCTTTGCACAAAAGGGAGAAGACAATAATAACATGAAGACAGTGGATACTGTAACCAGTGTGGTAGAGTCACTCTTTAGCTTGAGGAGATAGATGCAGGAACACCTCATGGGTCAAATTTCACCTGGTTTATTAACTTCAGTCCCAAGCCATTCACAGAAAGATAGAACTACTTCCTCCAACACAGGGAAATACAGAACACACCTGCCATGGTTCGCCACCACGTCCACATGGCTAGGGGGCAGAGCCTTCTCTCGGGCCTCACTTACGGACCCTGGATGCCTTAAAAGCTGAAATTTCCAGTGAACCAGTGCCGGCTATAAGCTTAGCACTACTTTTCCTGTGATTGCTGGTCCTGTGAGTGATTTCCTGATCTGTCTGTTCCTGTGCCCCCGTGCCATTGTCTGTGTTGTCTATGGTGAACAGCCATCCCACCCATCTCTTTAGCTGTCCACAACAAACCCGGCCCAGGTAATACAAATTAACCCTCTCAGCACCTAATATGCTGGAGTACTACATCCGGGTTCACATCACTGATTGCAGTAGTCGCAGCGACACATACCTCCCCTCGTGCACATCACCAGTGATCACATCACACCAGCTATTGGGTCACTATGGAAGTCTCCACCGTGAAGGAGACATTTTAACCCTATTGAAGACAAGTGTGGTCAAACGTAATAAACTAATCTGAGAATCCCACCCATTACTAATTACTGTCATTAGTTTCTGTTACCAACACAATTAGCAATGTTGCCTGATTTCCAGGAACTTTTCAAGTTTATTTATTTCAGTGTATTTTATACTTACCCATTTTAGATTTACTGACTGTACTAATAGATACTTTCTATACTGTGGTGAGTTTTTAACTTCTCACTTGTTTTATATCTGTTTTCTCCAATGAAGGAGGTCAGATTTCTTCTGCTTTATATTTGGTATGAGACGGCCAAGTGTCAATCAATCTCATGGCAGATAAAAGGCAGGAGAGGCTCAGACTTTTTACAACGCTCCTGAGGCCTAGACCACTGATCTCAGACAGAAGGAGCTGCAGCAGATGGAGGCCATTAGGTTTAGTGACTACATTAGAAATTCATGGTCACATAATATTAGGGATGGAAAGTCACTTTAAGAATGTTTTCCAGTCAAGAATTTTTTTTTTGTCTTTTAAACATCTCAGATTGGTCTACAAAATAATAAAGGCATTCTCACCTGACTGTTCCACCACCGCACCTATTTCTGCACTGACTAGTTTTCGATAGTCTGTATTTCCTCCTGCAGCAATGACCTCCATCAATCACTGCAGACAATTTTTCATTGATGGGGATATGTCAATTTAAGGGGTCTGACAACAAAGTTTTCCTCTATACAGCGTTGCTCCCTTCCTGCCTCCAGCTGTGCAGGGGACTGCAGGATGGACCTGATATAGCCGGCAGTGGTCACATGTCCATCTGTCAGGACGTCAATACTAGGGCAGGAGGTAGAGACCAGCAGGGGACCAAGCAGCTCCAAAATGGCAACAGCAGGGATCAGTGATGAGAGCATGCTTTTTTCATTGTTATACATCACTCTGTGCCCTTCAGACATATTTTTTCCTACCTGGACATCCCCTTTAAGCACTGTGTCCCCTTCAAGGTATTCCTATGCACAGTGGCACTGTACCTTATGAAGACGACTAAAGCAGAGTTGTGGCCCCTTCAATCTCATAAGCAGTGAGGATCCCAGCAGTCAATGATTACGCATCCTATTTTCTGTGATGAAAATCTCCATTTCCTTTGGAAAAAGCCCTATAGCAGTTGAATGAAGTATCAGGGTATGTGCTCAACCACTGCCCCATTCTTCAGTGTGGATGTATTGGGATTTTTGGACCCCCTATTCTAGTAAACAGTGGGGGTACCAGTGGTTAATCACCGAGTGATAATACACCTTAAAATAGCTTTCGTGACTCCCATAGAAGTGATTGAAGAGAACTATTCGGATCGAAAGCCACTACTCTATGAATACTGTGGATGTGGCAGCTTCAGGCCACCTAAGGAAAACGGCAAGGCTTCCATTATTAAAGATGCAACCTTCATCTTTCATCCATCTATCTGGTGTATATGACTTAAATGCTTCTGTAAGGAAAAGCTATTCTTTCCTATTTTTAAGAAAAGTGCAAACAATTGAGAAGTCATTGATGTCCACCACCAGGGCTGCCGCCTCACCACCACCCCACCTACTGTCTCCTCCCCATTATCCTATAGAATGTAAGCCTGCAAGGACAGGGCCCTCTCCCCTCTGTACCAGTCTGTCTACTGTAACTCGTATATGTATTTTGTATGTAACCCCTTCTCATGTTCAGCAAAATGGAATCAATGGTGCTCTATAAATACATATGGTAATATTATCCATGATACACGAGTCCAATTCATATTGCACTGCCTTATCTATAAAAGCTATGAGCCATTGTCGTTTATGTGTAAAACTGGGAATCTTTCAGGCCACTTAGTAAGTGTTCTGTACCTTTATATTCCACGTGGTCTTCCACAGAACTGGAGGGATCGCCTTTCACAGTGATAAAACTCCAGGGGTGTCTGAAATGAATAGTACATCCTGTATTTTAGAAGTAGCTACACGTCTCGTCACATACTGAGGCTTTGTACCGAGGACTGAGCAGGCTTCTGTGCCTCTCACATAGAACAGCTGCCTGTACACCATATAAAGTAACGTGCTACTATCTAATAATAATACAATGCAGACTCACAATTGTACAGATAAGGGTCTTACAATTTAAGCTAAAATATAAAAATTGATTGCCAAAATTTTTACCGGAAGCCCAGGTGCAAGAAGTGTCTGCTCCCCAATTTGGTCATCACTTTCTTAGCAGCATCATCCAAATGTCGTGATCCTTCGTCATTCACTGCCACTGATAATATTGTACCTTCTGGGACTGATTTAATGTAGTTGGCCATGCGGGTGCTCTCATCTTTAGATTTGTATGTATCAAACCTAAAAATAGTACAAAAAAGTTACGAAATTTGAAAGAAAAATTCTTTATTTTTAGAATGCCACCATAATACTATTTTTTCAAGTTGTGTAGAATTATTAATTCCCGTGTAACTGGAAAGTCAGGCAGGAATAAATAATTTCTGTTTTATTTTTCATGTACATATCCAAAAAATAAATAAAGGGTGCTTTACACGCTGCGACATCGCTAACGATATATCATCGAGATCACGGTGTTTGTGACGCACATCTGGCGTCGTTAGCGACATCGCAGCATGTTTCAGCTAGGAGCGACGATTAACGATTTTTGACGTTTTTGCAATCGTTGATCGTTGACACGTCGTTCCTTTACATAATATTGTTGGTGGTGCATGCCGCTGGTTGTTCGTCGTTCCTGAGGCACCACACATCGCTATGTGTGACACTGCAGGAACGACAAACATCTCCTTACCTGCGTCCACCGGCAATGAGGAAGGAAGGGGGTGGGAGGGATATTCCGCCCACTCATCTCCGCCCCTCCTCTGCTATTGGACGGCTGCCATGTGACGTCGCTGTGACGCCGCACAAACCGCCCCCTTAGGAAGGAGGTGGTTTGCTGGCCACAGCGACGTCGCAGGGAAGGTAAGTCCGTGTGACGGGTGTAAGTGATGTTGTGCGCCACGGGCAGCGATTTGCCCGTGACGCACAACCGATGGGGGTGGGTACACTCGCTAGCGATAACGATAGCGATATCGCAGCATTTAAAGTGCCCTTAGGATGAACTTTAGCATTACTCTGGCATAGCAGAGTTTTACAACTTCCCCATAAATCCTATTTGTGCCCAATGTTTTCTTTAACTGGAGTCATGAACATTGGCATTAGGCATTGGCATTGGCATTAGGTGAAACCAGAAAAGTCTATAGTATTTGGAATGTTATTCTGGGATGTTTTGTAGCTTATTAGATAAATTATTTTTTTGCTGTTGGAGAAATTTTAGCAATGAAGTCCCTACAGAGAAGATTCACCACCTTTCCAATAGCTTTCCTATGGATCTCACTGGGGTTCCGTGAAGTCCCAAGCTTTACAAATTTCAACAGTTGTACATATCTGCAATAATTAATGAAAATAATTGTCATACTTAAGAATAATCTCCTCCCCTTCCTTCTCAGAGACTGGAGTAAGATTTATAGTAACTAAAAGGAGACAGTTGCACACGGCAGTGCTAAGATATGTGGAACAATTAATATAGGAATATAGACATGCATTACTGCTATGAAAAAACATGTAAAAATTGAGATACTTACCACACAAAATTGGCCAGATTTTATGAGAGCCCAACAGCCAGTGGCAAGGCGATCTCATTTTTGTTGGGTCCCAATCAAACTAATGCCCCTCTTTGGGTTAAAAAAAGCTTACAATTTATGGGTGGACAGGAACCTGCAAATGTAGAATTAACTTAGGGATGATAGGGACCCAACAAAAATGAGGTCACCTTGGCTGTTGGGCTCACATAAAATCTGGCCAATTTTGGTGCTAAGTATCTCAATTTTTACATGTTTTTCATAGCAGTAATGCATGTCTATATTCCCATAAAAAAATTTTGTTTAAAAGAACAGAAAGTCCTCAGTGGTTGATACCTTTTAATGGCTAACTAAAAAGATGGTAATAATTGCAAGCTTTCGAGACTACTCAGGTCTCTTCATCAGGCATGGTATAACATAAAATCTGAAGAGTCACATATTTATACACAACAGGGTCGCTGTCCAGTTGTGCGCGTTTCTTCAGAAGTGTCTTTAGTTCCATAAAGATGCGGTACATTCTGGTATCCTCCATTTTTATACAAGTAAAATATATCTTTGTACCGTGTTAGCCAGTAGAGATAAAAAAAAAAACAAAAAAAAAAACACAACTGGACAGCGACATTTGAAACAAATTTTTTTTAATCTCTACTGGCTAACACGGTACAAAGATATATTTTACTTGTATATTCCCATATTCATTGTCCCACATATCTTAGAACTACAGAGTGCAACTGTCTCCTTTTTGTTACTATGTTTCATATTCAGTTTGCACCTGTTTCTATTAGAAAGATAGGATGTGCCATCAGTCTTTTTCTTAGATTATGGAGTAAGATTTATGGCATGACACACAAAGACATATGCTACTGGTTAGACCTTTCTGATTCATTAAGAGGCGTGTGCCTCTTAATGAATAAGGAGCCTTTGACTCCAACAAGCCCCCTTATGAAGACTGGCAAGAAATTTGTCGGTCTTGATAAATCAGGGCCATTGTCAAGAAATGTTTTTGTGTTTGCATCCAATACGTAGTTCCACAACATGAAATACTAAAGAAAAAAAACAACATAGAAATACCTATCTGCATGTGTCACATCTCCTGTTTTGGGGTCAATAGTGTGAACAATAATCCCGCGATGCCCCCAACTCTTCTGAAAGAAGTACCCTCCTTCACTCATGCCACCCGGGTGTAGAGTTTTGCCCAAGAAAGTCCAGGACATCTTCTTCTCTCCATGGATTTCAAGAGTTCCTCCATTACCCAAACCAATGCATTTATGACCAAAGTAATCATGGGGAATCTCCCCATCATCAGATCTGCAAGTAAGGAAAGAAAAAGACTTATACCTATTGACCATAGCAAACACTGTAATATATATATATATATATATATATATATATATATATATATATATATATATATATATTATACACATATTATACACATACACACATATACATTATATACACACACACATCAGTAGTAGCAAAAGGTACAATATGAACATAAAAAGAAAAAGGTTGAAACGCACTGCCCTTGCTAGTGTTTATTTTTTATATTAGTGCCGGATGTAGGGAAAGTAATGGAAATTGTACAAAACTTGACATGCTGAAATACACAATAAAGTGGTCACTGCCTCCAGTGTTATCAAACATTCATTAATTTCTGGACATTATCATATGAGTAATCTGATAAAGATGACATTGTGTTCCTTTTACAGTACTGACAAGCTATGTAAGTGCTGCAAATAGAACTACATATTTGATAAAAAATACTGTGTGTTCCAAACGCCATAACCGAATGCTCACCCATTTCAAGATGGTAAAGGTTAGGCCTCGATAAATGCATCCTGAAATTCAGCTTATCCCCCATCACAGTGTGTTCTGTGACTCACATTATAATGAGCTTTTCCTATAAATGAGTCTGCTTTTCTAACCTTTTCTTCAGTTGTTTCCCCCTTCTATTTAAATTTCCACATCCAAGCTAAAATCTTAATGCTGACCACAAATTTTAGCTTGCCTAGTTCTATGAAAGAAAATGTAGGTATCCAGAAATGACTTAATCTCCACAACAAAATAATCCACCGCTGCTGCCCAGTTTACCTTCCATAAAGGATGATGGTGAGATGTCCTTGGTAGGGACAATCCTCACTACCTATGTGGAGCTCTGCACCATTTTCAATCAGTATGTATCTTGTCCGGAGTACGATGGGATTATTGCTGGGTTTGATGACAAGCTTTCCTGTAAAAAAAAATAAAAAAATTAAAATACACAAATATACTTACAACAGGCACATATTTATCACAACCACAGTCCTGAATTCTAATATTATCAATTTATCTTGACTACTAGTAACTCATTACTCATCGGTCTTCCTGTCACCAAATTTTCCAATCTACAATCCATTCCAAATGCAGAAACCAAGCCAATTTTTCCATCTTACAGATACACCGATATGCTGTGCCAGCTACTGCACTGGTTTCCTCTCCACTTTAGAAATCAATTTACACATATCAATGTCGGCAAATTGCTGAACCTCCCTACATCTCCTTCAGTGTCTTCACCTATCAGCTTCCTGAGCTTTAAGTATTATTAACTATCTGAGATGAAATGTTTTTTTTGGGTTAAAGTTTTCCCACCCCGAATGGCCTGCTTTGGGTTAAATTAAAAGGGGTGTGTTACACCTCGTGGCTCTCCTGTGGCAAGGAATGAGACAGTCTCCTTGCCTGCCACGAGCGCTCCTGCTCCGCAGCGCCGAAGGTCTGCCAGACTGTGCAGAGTGCAGGAGAAATCTCCTCAGAGAGGCAGCACAAGGGTGACACCTAGTGGTACTCCTGTTGCAAGAAATGAGGCGGTCTCCCATTCCTTGCCTGCCACAGCTCCTCCTGCTCAGCAGCCTCGAAGGTCTGTGAGGTTGCGCAATGTGCAGAGATTTGCTGCTCAGGGAAGCAGTGAGACTCCCGTTATCTCTACACATTGTGAGACCGAGGATCCCGCCTCTATTTCCCAGAGGCAGGAGGGTGAGCATGTGCTATGCTTGGTGGATCCTGATTCGCCCACTGACGTCACACGGCTTGATGACAAGGCTGGTGACGTGGTGAATCCTGACTGGCCAGGCTGGGATGTCGTGGATCCTGATTGGGTCAAGTCCATCATCTCCGCCTCGCGCCCGCCCTTGGCTGGAGCTACACCTCCTTAAAAGCTCCTCCTGCCGTCATGGCGGCGCGCGACCGTCCTTCTATGTTTGGATGTCTGGCAGCGTGCTGCCACGCCACGCCACTGCTCAGGCATTATCTTCTTCTGTGGGCTTGGCCCTTGCTGCTTAGGCAGCACCTGGTTTGCAGGCCGTGTCCCTGCCTTGCTGCTCCGGCAGTAGCTCCTTCTACAGGCCGTGTTCCTGTCCCAGGTGAGCTCCTCGAGTCTCCACTGGACTCACCTGGTTATTGAAAGCACACGTGCGTGGGCACCTCTGTGCTACCCTCGTGCCATATTCTCGTGACTTCCACTGGCACACGTGCGTGGGCACCTCTGTGCTTCCCCGTGCAACAGGTACACCGAGCCGTGTGATCCCTGCCATACAACCCACACGGGTTAGGGCAGACCGGTGTACATAGATCGTCTGTGACATTCCAGACGATCGCTAGCAGCAACCCGCTCACTCTTCACCCACCATAGCAGCGGTCCCTTACACCGCACAGTGGACCTTGACCGGCGGAAGCTGTCCATTCCCCATCTTGGCACGCTTCCCCGGGTCCCCCTCGTAACATTGTGGCTCACCCATATTTTGCTATATATTGCCAATAGTGCATGTGAGAGGCGCTATTGCGGACCGCTGTTCCCCATCCACTGACTTCCAGGCTCCGTGACCTCGGGGATCCGGTGATGTCACGTCAAGTTCCTTAACTATTACCAACATAAGGTATTTGAGAGAAACATTGTTTCTCAACATAATTTCGACCTAGCAATTAATAAATATGGGTGAACCACTACTTTACTTTCTCCTTTTTTATTTGAGGATGTGGTACTGTATTAGTCAGAAAAATATTGTAACTACAGTACTTTTGCCCTAAAAATTAGAAAAGTATTCTAGGAATGATATCTTTACTGGCTAACCAGAAAAAATATATTATATTAAACATAATTTTTCTGCTTAGCCAATAAAGGTATCACTCCTAGAATACTTTTTTCATTTTAGGTGCATAAGAATTTACATGCTTTTTTATTCGAATCACAGATCAAAGTTACCTATACAAGTGAGTGTGTATGAAATCACAAACAGCACACACTGTACAATTCATGCGCTGTTAGAAATTGTAATTGGTAGGAGAAGCTTTGCAATTTTTCTTTTCTTGGAATATGAGAAAATCACTTATGAAATACTGATGGTAAAAACTTACACACAACTAAACACTGATTAAAATCTGCTCCAAAACACTGAGGAAAATTGGCTTTTTTAATCAGAGAAAATCAATGAATTCTGAATGAGACCTTAAAGAATCTGTCACCAAAATTGCACAACTGAAACTATTTATACGAGCACGTAACTCTTTCTCAGACGAGTTCAGTGACAACTTTACATGGCCAGTCCGCTCCTTCATTAGTGAGAAATCAGTGTTTGAACTGATATGCAAATGAGATTGTAGATCTGAATCCTTTGTCACTCCAGCTCTATTCCCCACATAGCGCCGCCTCCTTCTGCTTGACTTACAGCCACTACACTACGTGATTTCAGGCAATGCAATTAGTAAATCAGAATATGGCGGTGCTGGGTGGGGAATAGACAGTCATACATAGACATAGGAGTGACAGAAGGGTCACATGTAAAATAGTTCTTCAGCCTCAATTGCATATCAATTCAATACTAATTTCTCAGTAGCAGAGGATCTGACTGGTTATATAAAGGTATTTTTGGACTAATCTGTGAAAGATACATTGCATATAAGTAGTTTGGGGTGTGAAATTCTGCTGTGAAATTCCCTTTAAGGCCATATGCGCATGCTGCAAATTTGCCAGGGATTTGCTGCAGAAAATGTTTTTAACATTTGTGCAGTCATTCCCCAGCAAAACCTATGGGTATAAAAAAAATGCTGTGCGCAAACTGCAGGTCCCTGTGGTTTTGCCATTAATTATTGGTAAAAACCCGCAGGGACCAACCTGCGGAAAAACCGCAGCAAATCCACTGCAAAACTGCACCAAACCACAGCAAAACTGCATGCGGATTTCGTTGCGGTTTTGGTGCAGTTTTTTACCGCAGGTGCGGGATTCTTTCAGAGGGTCCAGTTTTTCATTGAGAAAAAGTCATTTTCTAGTGCACACATGCCTAGGTGTGCTCTAAAATCACATAAGATTACGGTAAGTAAATCTATTACATTTCCTATTCTGACTCATTTCTATTATTCCACAGAACCTGAGCTGTTTCTCAATACTAATTGGGAATTTTCATTCACATATACTGTAGAACAGTTAGTAGTACGAAAGTGTGACATCGATCAATTGTGCTGCTTTGGATTGTGACAATGGATTAGGTTGTGGCAATGTTTAGCATTTGGGTAAAAAAAAAATCTGGGCTGAATGGCTGGATGTCCTCGGATCATAGTAACATAGTAACATAGTTTGTAAGGTGGAAGGAAGACATTAAGTCTATCTAGTTCAGCCTATTTTTAGTGCAGCTGTTCTGCAGTGTTGAACCAGGGGAAGGTAAAACCCACAGAGTAGGAGCCAATTTTCTAAAAAGGGTCAATTATCTACCTGTAATATTATGTTATTCATAACCTTCTATACTGTTGCTTTTAAGAAAAGCATCCATTCTTCTCTTAAATTCATTCAGTGAGTTGGCCATCACCACTTCCTCAGGAAGAGAGTTCCAGAGCCTCACTGCTCTTACCGTGAAGAACCCTCTTCTATGCTGATGTAGAAATTTTCTTTCCTCCAATTGAAGAGAATGCCCCCTGGTTCTTGTCACAGTCCTTGGTACAAACAGATCATGGGAGAGATCTCTATATTGCCTTCAATATATCCTTCAACCCTAATAAAAGTTACATGTCTGCACACACACTGATCTCACCGTATGGGCTCACTCACATGAGCGTATAAATCGGACGAGTGACCCTAGCCTGTAAGTACAGTCTGACTATCCATTCAGTTTAGGCATGCTCTCACTATATCTGGAGTAATTATGGCCATTCAGAACACATTGCACAAGTGCCTGGACTAGAAGACCTAATGTGACAATACTAATTAGTAGAAAGGTTAAAGTAGAGTTCACACTTGCTGATCGTTGTCTATAACCTAACCCTTGGTGTACAGCTGAATCTGATTTGGTTTAGCTTTTAGGAAACCCAATTATTAATTCACCCACTGCCAAATATTGTGCTCCAGCTAATCAACAAGATGATTTGTTTAAATAAATAAATGAAAAAAGGCAATGTTTTCTGCTGAAATATATGCCTTTTGGGATGTGTTTCTCCATAGATCAGCAGAAATATCTGGCTTACCCCCGCTGGTGATATTTATAGAGTGTACAGTTACAGAAGACGTCAGAAGAAACTTTCTGCCCCCTTCAATGGTTACATGATTTTCTTCACTGTGTTCTGGGCTCCAGAGCTGTAATTCAGGGTCTTCGTGCGGACAAATTCCTTTTATGAAGAAAAAAAATTCAATCACATTTTTTTTTCATGTACTAACACATATACATTAAATCTGACACCGTGCCTCAGTCTATATACACGTGATCGTATGACTTTATAAGTAGGGAAAATAATTTATTTTCTTGTAAAAAGCATGTGAATCATCTCAATCATCAGCCAAAAATGACAACAAGGTTAACAATGTAACATCTGTCACATAACCAATGTAAATTAGAAGGAAGTGTTATCCAAAAGCTAAAAGATATTTATTTTGCAAAACATGTTTTATTTCAGATACAGTGAATTAATAATGTGTAAAATATACAGATATATAATATTAATAATATTAGAAGCCAAAGAAAATACAATTTTGTTTTTCTAGTTACCATTAATTATACCTTTTGGTTCTAAGAGAGAAAATCATGATAAACAGTTATGTAAATTATCACTATTACAAGAGGAATAAAGCTCGCTCTAAGCCACATATTGGAAGCAGTCGCCTTAGAAGTCAATGTTGACCTCATAACGAGTGTTGCCACGTGACTTAGGATTTTTAGCCATAGCAGTCTTTCTCAAATGGAAAAGATCCATATTGAAATGGCAGATATGCCTTCTTTCTCGATAATAAAGAATGTAAGTACTTGATAGGTCAGTAGGATTAACCCTCCTAAGCCGTCTATATAGGCATGGAGAGTTAGGCCGGTTTCAGACATCCGTGTTTCAGGTACTTGTGACATCCGTTTTTAACACGGATGCCACACGTACCCCATGTTATTCTATGCTGTACTCACACGTCCGGGTTTTCACACGGACCGCGTGACCCCTCGTGGCCCCGCACGCACACACGGAAACATGTCCAATTTTTCTCCGGCAGCACGGGTGTCACACAGATCGCACACTGATGTGATCCGTGTGACATCAGTGAGACACATACTGGAGAAAACACGGGTCTTTGAAATAAAAAGATTTTCTATATTCACCTGTATCCACCGCTGTTCTCTTCGGCTCAGCTGCCTCCCGCTCCTGACCCCCGCTCATTATATTCATTGAATATTCACTGCAGTGAGGAGCTGGAAGCCGGAGCATCGCGGAGACAGCGCTGGGTACAGCACCACCGGGGACAGCATCGCGGAGACAGGTGAGTATCCAGCAAGCAGTGTGTGTGTGCAGTGACGTCCAGGAGGTCATTGGAGTTCCCAATGAACTCTGATCAACTCGTGAAGTAACCGTGGTGATACCCGCCGTGGTGCGGATGTCGCGGGGGTGTCATCTGGAGGTCATCAGAGTTCATTGGGAAATCCGATGACCTCTTGGACGTCACTGCACACACAGTGCTTGCTGGATACTCACCTGTCACCGCTGTCCCCGATGCTCCGGCTTCCAGGTCCTCAGTGCAGTGAATAATCAATGAATATAATGAGCGGAAGTCAGAAGCAGGAGACAGCAGAGCTGAAGAAAACAGCGCTGGATACAAGGTGAATGTAGAAAATATTTTTATTTAAAAGCCCTGTGTTTTCTCTGATAAGTGTCACACGTATGCAAACACAGATGTCACACGTGTGACACACGTGTGACACATGTATGACACACATATGACCATAACCATGTGTGTGGCTTGTACCTGATTAAACACAGACTGACGTCTGAAATGTAATTTTTAATAAATGTAGATTTTTTTTGTTCCAGAATAAATGTGGATTGTTGTTCATGGAAAAATAAAATAAGACATCCCCTGAAAATGAAAATAAGCCCTTGCGCATCTATCAGAGCAAAAAAACAATATAAGACCCTGTCTTATTTTTATGAAAACATAGTACTTACCATTTTCTTTGATCTTTAACTCCCCTTATTGTGAGATACCATAGAGCAGGGTTCCACAACTCCAGTCCTCAAGGCCCACCAACAGTGCATGTTTTCAGGATTTCCTTAGCATTGCACTGCTGTTGGAACCAGCACCTGGGCAGGTAATTACATTAACACCTGTGCAATACTAAGGAAATCCCAAAAACCTGCACTGTTGGTGGGCCTTGAGGACTGGAGTTGGGGACCTCTGCCATAGAGTATAGTGGTCCTATATATAAATCATTACTATCATTCCAACATGTATTATTACTGTTGAGCACCAGACCTTTGTCTTAATTCTCACCAATGCATTCAATGATGGGAAATGTGGTCTGTAGATTTCAGAATATTCAGAATGTCCACTAAAGTCCAGACAGTTTGATATGCTCCCAATATTTCCCATATTTTGTGCAACACAGTCTAGTTCTAGTATATCTCACAATGGATTCAGCTACAAAGGAGTCACATTAGGCAATGACTGCAATTAGTTTACTTTGGCCAAAGGTTTACAGTCCATGTGCGCAGACATTACCAGACCCTTAACCTCACTGATGTGAATTTGTATTCGAGCTTATGCTGTAAAGCATTTTTCTGATTTTAGAGAACAGTTGCAAAATGTCTGTATTGTTCAATGGCCTAAAGGGAATGTGACCGAGTCCAACATAAATAGAAAGTGATGATGTTTAAACGCATCCAATAAAGATCTAACACCTAATACAACATGTTGGTCGCAATTCAATTTCCACAGCAGGAAAATCTAGCAATGCAACCATTTCCAAGTGTCACTTATTTTTGGTTATTTCCAAACCTTAATGCTAAGGTACAATTTCCAGTTAAATAAAACATAAAATATATACACATATTTATATAGAGTACTGTGCAAATGATTTAGGCAGGTATGGAAAATATGCTGCAAAGTAAGAATGCTTTCAAAATTGCAAGCATGAATGGTTTATTTTTTTTATCAATTAATAAAACATGCAAATAAATGAACAAAAGAGAAATCTAAATCAATTCAATATTTGGTGTGACCACTCTGTTTTCAAAACATCATCAAAGCATCAGTTCCGTTAGGCACACTTGCACACAGCTCTTGGAGGACGTCAACTTGGAGGTGGTTCCAAACACCTTGGAGAACTAACTACAGATCTTCTGTGGATCTTGGCTTGTGCAAATCCTTCTGTCTCTTCATGTAATCCAAGACAGACACGATGATTTTGAGATAAGGTGTCTATGTGGACCATATCATCACTTCTAGGACTCTTTGCTCTTCTTTACACTGAATATAGTACTTAATGGCATTGGCTCTATGTTTGGGGTCATTGTCTCCATGATGGTTTTGCATCTGCCTGAATTTCTCAGCACGGAAAACACCAAGAAATGGGCAACACTGAGGACCGTAGACACAGTGGTCGACCATGGACTCTTAGTGCAGCAGATGAGAGACTCATCATGCTTACTTCTCTTCAAAATTTAAAGAAGTCAAGCAGTGCCATCAGCTCAGAACTGGCGGCAAGCAGTGGGACCCAGTGGGACCCAATTACACAGTGGCGTAATTTACAGCTCAAGGGCCACAATGCAAAACCTCCAATGTGGCCACCAATTATTGAACGTTTTTAATAGAATTGGTCTTTTAAAATAAGCCAAAGGGACTTTTTGTGCCCCTTATGCACCATGGCCCATGTGAGATTGCAACCCCTGGAACTATTGTTTGAAGAAAACTGGTCAGAAGTGGTCCTCAATGAAGAACTGAGGCCAAAAATCATACTTTCTACATGCAAATGAGGTCAAGTGACATAACTATGCACAAAAACATGGAATTGGAGCACAAAACAAAATGTTAGCAGGTGCTCTATTTGAAATACTTGGCTGTAACAATGATACGATTGAGTCCTACCACTCACATGGAGGTGACCAAATCAGGAGCGATGTAATAACTAATCAGGTCCCTATTCAGAATAGAAGAAGCACTAATCTGACCCCGATTTGTCCTTGCCTGACCTCGCAGGTTGGCACCCTAAGAAAATGCATTGGTGCACCGACTCATTGATGACTCACCCTGAGTGACTTTAACTGCACCTTCAACTATAAACAAAGTGTAACACAAAACAATAAACATAAATGAAGTGAATACAGGCAGAGGGTGAGATACAGGGCTAAGGACGTATTAACACAGGGAAGACAGGGTAAGACGTAACAAACTCAAAAGACAAAAGAAACCACCCAAAACCCCCACGAAGAAAAAAAAAAAAGAATGTTGGGAAGAGGAACTCCAAAACAAACTACAGTTAAAAGCAATAGAGATTTTTCAGCAAAATAATCCTTAGCTGAAGAGCTGGACGTCAAACATCCATACATCTAGGAATATAGCCAGAAAAGTAGCCCTATCCAAGCTGTGATAGGACAGACCAAATAGGAAAGTGAGAAACACCTGACTAGCAGCAAAGCAAAGGAAGGAAAGTAAAAGTAAAAGAACCATCAGCAGTAGGACAAAGACCAACCAGGCTGTTGGTTAGCAGGGACGGAAACTGACCACCCAACAAGAAGTCACCAGATCGAGTCCCGAAACCAAGGCATGACAAACATAAGGCAGTTTGAATGCCAAATAGCTAGAGAGAGGTACAATGAGTGTCTGCAGGCAACACTGAAGCATGGTGGTGGTTTCTTGAAAGTGTGGGGCATTTCAACAAATAATGTTGGGGATTTAATCAGAAATAAAGGTCTTCAATGTTGAGAAATACAGGCAGATACTTGATATCTATCTCCATATCATAGCCATTATGCAATAACATCAGGATGGGAACCAACTGGCTCCAAATTATTCCGCAGCAAGACAATGACCTCAAACATACAGCCAAAGTCATTAAGAACTATCTTCAGTATAAAAAACACTGGAACTGTTGACATGACCCCGACAGAGCCCTGTTCTCAACATCATTGAGTCTCTCTGTGATTACATGGAGAATCAGAAGGAATTGCACAAGCCTACATCCACAGATCATCTGTGGTTAGTTCTAAAAAGCTATTTGGCACAACCACGCTTCCAAGTTCCTTTAAGAACTGTGTATAGTGTATGTAGAACAACTGCTGCTGTTTTGAAGGTAAAGGCAGCAAATATTGATTTTATTTAGATTTCTCTTTTGTTTACTCACTTTGCGGTATCCTTTATACACATTATATATATATATATATATATATATATATAAATATATATACAGTTAGGTCCAGAAATATTTGGACAGTGACACAATTTTCGCGAGTTGGGCTCTGCATGCCACCACATTGGACTTGAAATGAAACCTCTACAACAGAATTCAAGTGCAGATTGTAACGTTTAATTTGAAGGTTTGAACAAAAATATCTGATAGAAATTGTAGGAATTGTACACATTTCTTTACAAACACTCCACATTTTAGGAGGTCAAAAGTAATTGGACAAATAAACCAAACCCAAACAAAATATTTTTAATTTCAATATTTTGTTGCAAATCCTTTGGAGACAATCACTGCCTTAAGTCTGGAACCCATGGACATCAACAAACGCTGGGTTTCCTCCTTCTTAATGCTTTGCCAGGCCTTTACAGCCGCAGCCTTCAGGTCTTGCTTGTTTGTGGGTCTTTCCGTCTTAAGTCTGGATTTGAGCAAGTGAAATGCATGCTCAATTGGGTTATGATCTGGTGATTGACTTGGCCATTGCAGAATGTTCCACTTTTTTGCACTCATGAACTCCTGGGTAGCTTTGGCTGTATGCTTGGGGTCATTGTCAATCTGTACTATGAAGCGCCGTCCGATCAACTTTGCGGCATTTGGCTGAATCTGGGCTGAAAGTATATCCCGGTACACTTCAGAATTAATCCGGCTACTCTTGTCTGCTGTTATGTCATCAATAAACACAAGTGACCCAGTGCCATTGAAAGCCATGCATGCCCATGCCATCACGTTGCCTCCACCATGTTTTACAGAGGATGTGGTGTGCCTTGGATCATGTGCCATTCCCTTTCTTCTCCAAACTTTTTTCTTCCCATCATTCTGGTACAGGTTGATCTTTGTCTCGTCTGTCCATGGAATACTTTTCCAGAACTGAGCTGGCTTCATAAGGTGTTTTTCAGCAAATTTAACTCTGGCCTGTCTATTTTTGGAATTGATGAATGGTTTGCATCTAGATGTGAACCCTTTGTATTTACTTTCATGGAGTCTTCTCTTTACTGTTGACTTAGAGACAGATACACCTACTTCACTGAGAGTGTTCTGGACTTCAGTTGATGTTGTGAACGGGTTCTTCTCCACCAAAGAAAGTATGCGGCGATCATCCACCACTGTTGTCATCCGTGGACGCCCAGGCCTTTTTGAGTTCCCAAGCTCACCAGTCAATTCCTTTTTTCTCAGAATGTACCCGACTGTTGATTTTGCTACTCCAAGCATGTCTGCTATCTCTCTGATGGATTTTTTCTTTTTTTTCAGCCTCAGGATGTTCTGCTTCACCTCAATTGAGAGTTCCTTAGACCGCATGTTGTCTGGTCACAGCAACAGCTTCCAAATGCAAAACCACACACCTGTAATCAACCCCAGACCTTTTAACTACTTCATTGATTACAGGTTAACGAGGGAGACGCCTTCAGAGTTAATTGCAGCCCTTAGAGTCCCTTGTCCAATTACTTTTGGTCCCTTGAAAAAGAGGAGGCTATGCATTACAGAGCTATGATTCCTAAATCCTTTCTCCGATTTGGATGTGAAAACTCTCATATTGCAGCTGGGAGTGTGCACTTTCAGCCCATATTATATATAATTGTATTTCTGAACATGTTTTTGTAAACAGCTAAAATAACAAAACTTGTGTCACTGTCCAAATATTTCTGGACCTAACTGTATATATATATATATATACATACACATATATATATATATATATATATATATATATATATATACTGTATATATACACACACAATCGGACCGAGTGGAATGCGATAAAAAGTCACATTCCACTCGGACCAATATTAACCTATGTCCCAGCATCCATGAGCGATTATTTTCTCGGCCCCAACAGGACAATCGATTGTAATGCAAGGCTCTTTCTCTCGCACCCATTGAAGTCTATGGGGCGAGAGAAAGATTGCACTGCACTCGCGGTACATCGGTGAGGGCGAGAATGGCAATAGCCAGCAACAGAGGTGAGAGGGAGATAAATCCCTCCCTCTCCTCCTCCATGCCGGCCCGCCCCTCCTCAGTGCCGGCCCGCCCCTCCTCAGCGCCAGTGATTCCCCCCCAGCTGAGGTCCGATCGCATGATTGGACCTCAGTCGCAGTGACACTCGCATGATACTCGGCTCCTGCTGTGCTGTCAGCGTGAGCCGGCTGTCATGTGAGGAACGCATTAGTCCCCATGTGGCCCCGGCCTAACACTAATGGCCTATCCTTAGGATAGGGCATCAATGTTTGATCGGCTGGGGTTCAACACCCCACACCTCCACTGATCAGCTGTTCTTGCTGCCAGTTTAATTAATTCTGGAGTTGCTCCGTCAACCGATAGTGGCCATGGCTGGGTACTGCACATCCACCCCCTATTCAGATCAATATAAAGTGAATGTACAGTACCCAGCTGCAATCAGAAGCCTCAGCAGCTTCAGAACTGAGCATTTCCGGCAGCCTGCAGCCGCCGACACCGTCTATGGCTGATCAGCAGGGGTGCTGGGTGTCGGACCCCAGCAGATCAGACATTGATCACCTATCCTAAAGGGGGCTTTACACGGTAGCGATATCGCTAGCAATTTGTAGCGATAGCGAGCGTGTAAGTACCCGCCCCCCGTCGCGCATGCGATTGTTTGTGATTGCTGCCGTAGCGAACATTATCGCTGCGGCAGCGTCACACATACTTACCTGGTCGGCGCCGTCGCTGTGAATGCCGAACAATCCCTCCTTCAAGGGGGAGGGACGTTCGGCATCACAGCGACGTCACCGCAACGTTACTAAGCGGCCGGCCAATCAAAGCGGAGGGGCGGAGATGAGTAGGACGTAACATCCCGCCCACCTCTTCCTTCCGCATTGTGGCCGGCGGCAGGTAAGGAGACGTTCCTCGCTCCTGCGGTGTCACACACAGCGATGTGTGCTGCCGCAGGAGCGACGAACCACCTGGATAAACAACCCTTACCGATTTTTGAGTTTGGGACGACCTCTCCATGGTGAACGATTTTCACCATTTTTGAGGTCGTTTAAGGTCGCTGGTCAGTGTCACACGCTGCGATATCGTTAATGACGCCGGATGTGCGTCACTAACAACGTGACCCCGACAACAAAACATTAACGATATCGTAGCGTGTAAAGCCCCCTTAAGTATAGGCCATCAATGTTACAGTAGAGGCCAACCTCTTTAATGTTATGCAATGTTGTCATATTATTTTCTAATATTGAAAATATCAAGCTCATTCATTAATAAAATGCTAAAATAAACTAGCACAATAATCGTGAGACTATAGTAACTATAACAACTACGGTATATAACAATATTTAGAAATTATTTACTATAATAGCGCATCTTATCTTCAGGCTGTTGGACAGATGTGTTAAAAATGCAACATTTTTTTCATTTTATTCCTGCCTTGACATGTATCTTATTGAAAGTAACATCTTTGTAGGTTAACTTTTTTTTTGAGTATAGATCCTTCTGCCATGTAAAGTAATCTGAATTAGGGCAATGCACTGGTGCAGATTAATGCAGTGCAAACAGTTTCTGTGGGTCTATGTTAATAAAAAGTAGTATACATTATGGCGCTTCCATGAGAAGCAAGGCTTGTACAGGGGATACAGAATATTATATAGCATGCAATGAAGGCTTTTTTTTCATCATGGTTTACAAATCTTGACAAAACAACCCAAGAGTTATAATATGAAGGTATAGAATTCTATAAGTTAATTCTATAGATGCTTAATTATGGATCTGTAATTTAGCTATTTGAATGACTTTACTAACTCCAAAAGGATTTGTCCACTCCCTAAAATAAAAATAATAAAGTTTACTTAAAATCCATTATATTGTTATAAATTATATTATATAAATGTATTTATTTTAATAGTTTGTATTTAATACCAAGTATATTCACCTTACCAACCGGTGTCACCCCTTTTCCACTGCTTCCTGAGTCTATTGCCCGTTTCCATACAAGCTGTTCCAGCTACAGTGACACTGACCGCTGCAGCCAGTCACCGGTTTAAGTGGTGACAGATGCATCACCACTGTGGTCAGTGATTGGGATTAAAGGGAACCTATCAGCAGATTTGGGGCCTATAAGCTGCGGCCACCACCAGTGGGCTCTTATATACAGCATTCTAACATGCTGTATATAAGAGCCCAGGTCGCTGTTTAGAACTTAAAAATCCCTTTAATATACTCACCTAAACAATTGCTGCAGTGGAGTTGGGTTATATGGGGGTCTCTATTTTCCGACGCCTCATGTTTCAGCCATCTTCGTCCTCCTCCTGAAGCCTGTGGGCATGACACATCCTACGTCATACACTCTTGCCGGTCCCGCGCATGTGCACTACAATACTTTGATCTGCCCTGCTCAAGGCAGATCAAAGTACGCCTGCGCAGGACCTCAATGCCGGCGAGTGTGGATGACGTAGGACGCGTCATGCACCTTGGCTTCAGAAGAAGGATGACAAAGATGGCCAAAGAGGAGGCACCGGCACCAAAGAACGAAGACGCCCATATGACCCAACTTCTCCGCAGCAACTGTATAGGTAATTATAAAGTGATTTTTACGCTCTACACAGTGGCCTGGGCTCTTATATACAGTATGTTAGAATGCTGTATATAAGAGCCCACTGGTGGTGGCCGCAGCTTATAGGCCCCAAAACTGGTGACAGGTTCCCTCTAATAGTTTTTTTGGCTAAGTGAGGAATTCCAGAGATCAGTGGGAAGCTTGGGTAACTTTGGATTTAATGCGGTGGAGGATCACTAAAGTGAATATTTTTTTATTACTTTAGTGCATTTTGGATGGTTAAAAATATAACTTTGATGAGGACTTTAGCTAATGTAGACATAACACTCACTTTTTTATATGAATTCTAAAAGTATAAAGTTACCTGAAGCCCCTACAGCAAATACTGCTGCAAATAACAGCATAGGCAAAACTCTTCCAACAGTACCCGCAGTCATGGTGCTTGGAGTTGTCATTTCCTACAAAACAGAAAATAGTTGTTAATTGATGGGAAGACTTGTAAAGATGCTGTCAAGTGAATAGCGACCAGCTTTCAGATTACCTAATGCACTGGCTTGTGATAGTTTATAGCGTCCAAATTTCATAGACAGACAGCCCTGTATGTTGAACAACCAATGCTTATGTTTCATAATGTCCCCTTCATCAGATGACATCCACAGCCCTCTGCCAAGTACACTTAACCTCTAGCTTACACCCATCCTGACATGCTGAGCACAGAAGTCAAGACTCATCCAAAGTAATTAACATAGGATAACCCTAGATGTCTCTGAGCAAGAACTGTGCTCCTCACCTCTGGCTGCAGGTACAGACACACTGTTTCTGGTCACTGCCCAGGACGTATAGATTAGAACTAGAGATGAGCAGACCTCTCGAAGTTCGGGTTCACTGAGTTCAACCGTAATTTAGTTAAAAGTTCAGTTCATGACCCGGACTTCACCTCTGACCTTGAACCCCATATAAGTCAATAGGGACTAGAGTTGAGCAGACTTCTAATAATCCGGGTCCGGCGGATCCGTCGCGGGTTGGAAAAGAAGTCCGGATCCGATCCGGACCCATGTATGTGAATAGGGAGCGGATCCGGGAAGAGAGAGAGAGAAAAAAAATCCCGGATCGTGCAGCCGGATTACCGCGACCGGGTCGGACCCGGATCGGACGCTGAAACAGCGCGGATCCGGATTTTTACAGTTCGGATCCGCTCAACACTAATAGGGATCCAAACTTATGTGCTGTCAAATGGTCTCTCTCTTCTCTCCAGACTTCAAATAAACTTTGTTAGCATACGAACAGCACCGAACTCGGACTTTTTGTTAAAGTCTGTGTTCGAGTCTCGGACCCGGACACCCACTGTTCGGTATGAACCCCAAACTTTACAGCTCGGGTTCGCTCATCTCTAATTAGGATCAACACATATTGATGTGTTGGTCATTTTTATACTTAACCCCTCTAAAGTGTTTGCAAATAATTATTATGCTGCACATTATGTGGCACACATGTAAACTTGGGATTGCCTGGCTAATATGTATATCCCCTGCATGTATTATCTCTTCTGCAAACCAACAAAAGTTTACAAAAAACTGCATGAGCTTGAAAATAAAGCTCTCTATACACATTAGGTGGCAGCCATGTAAAGTTGAAGGGCTGTACAAAACACGGACTTTAAAAAAAAAAACAAAAAAGTGTCCGAGTTTAGAGTTCAGGTGCTGTTTGTATGCTAACCACTTGATCAAGCATTGCTGTGCTTGGGTGCGCTCGGTGCTCGGCCCAATGTGAGCAGCTTGCCGTCTCTGAATGGCTCTCACTGTGGGTACAAACAAAATTTTTGGATTCTGTGTTTCCAAAAAGAAAACACCCTGCCTTCCCTCCTCCGGAAATGCTCTGTTCATGCCTGGCTGTATGTGGGCGGAGACCCAAAATGCCACTCAGTGACTCAAATGAGGTTCAGGTCAAGTTCGGGTTCAGAACTGAACTTTATCTGAAGTCTAGTTGAATCCGCAGAACCCGAACTTCAACGGGTCCGCTCATCTCTAGCCAAAGAAAACAAACACCATGACGCTGATTCATCAAGAACAGCGATTTTCACACAGTTAGGCGTTCCTGATTAAGAAGAACACGTCTCTGAATGAATCAGGAATATCTGACAAGTGGCGCATGTCTTGCCACAAACCTTGCTCCAGTTGGAGATTTGTATTGTAAGGAACGCTGACGCTCGTCATGAATTTGGTGAGTAGGGGCTATCACGCCCGTTGTACCAAAGCTCTGCCCACTCTGACAGCTGTGCAAAAATGGCATCAAAATGCCATAAGTTGTAAAAGCCTCACTTCATATCAAAATTTTTCAATTTTACAAAGCTTTTTAAGACAAAATTATGGCATAAAAGCTTTAAAGAAATCAGGCCGGAAGTGTCATCCAAGTGTCCTTTTTTCACTGAGCAGAAGAAGCTTTGAAAAACTTCTAAAACTTTTTTTCATATGAGAAAAATGAATGATACAGATTGGAAAATCTGACACAGACCAAAAATAGATCTAGTACATGAGAAAAAAAACAGATCTGAAAGGGGGAGGTCTTACATCATATGAAGCACAGCACCTATACACAAGCCATGGTACGCGATACAACACTGAGTGGGCACACTTAGAATAATCATTCTCCATAACGTGTTCATTTATTTACTTGTACACGGTCAGCCCTATAGTATTCATCTAATTTAAAAAAAAAATCTAAAATAAAAAAAATGTATTGTCATAACTAAAATCCGCTACCTGCAGTCACCTCTATAGTACTCACAATCATTTTTTAGGCGGCCTCTTTCTGTGCGTGCTCCTCTAAGCTGGAAATCTGTTTGCTAAATTTACACTTTAAGGAATTTTCACTGTTCTGGTTTCCAATTCTACTTTGCTTTGGTCACATAATCCATTGCAGAAAAATATTTATGTAGACCAGTAATAATTTGCTCCATGGATTAAACCCAGCACTCAATCTTCCAGCGGTCCAATAGTAAGTAATGCCTTGATATCACAACGTGCATATCACCAGGTTAGCAAACAATAATGCCAGCTGGGTCAGGATATAGCTGGACGAGTCCTGCTAAAGCATTTACTAAGTCCATCTGTGTATTCCCTTATGGATAGGATGCTTTATGCAGCCCGCCTTGGAAAGACGCCTGGCAGCAACTCCTGGATATATATTCGGATTCCTGGCAAGACCAAGGCTGTCAAATGACTTCCAGCTGTAGAGTCGCAGCCTCATCAGCGCGGCTGCATACCAGCACAACGGAGCGGAGGATTTGCTCCTTATGAGATTCTGAGAGGGCAGCACAAGTATCAGGGTGTGTGTGAGACAGGTTACTACGGGTGAGTGGCCCAAACCTGAATTCACCATTGAACTTCATGAAAATTAGACAAATTAAAGATATTGTACTCTAAGTATATACTGGGAAGAAAGTCAAGTGGATCATCTCAAAAGGCCTCAGGAGATCTTCTAATGAATGTAAGGGAGTTGCTTAACTGACAGCGTTTTAGAAAGTGAAGCCCGTCATATATAAAAGATAATGCTTTAATTGGAAACACTTGACTATCAGACAGATTAAGTAAGAAAACGTTGCGATTCAGCGGCGCTGTCAATGGGCTCTAATGGATATCTCTCTAGATAGTTCACCTGCCCCTAGACACATCTGAATGTGACCTGTGTCATCATTTCACCTCACACAGTAGTATATGGAATCATTATGTAGATATTTCCACTAGGGTCAATGATAATAACATATGGCGTCTCTCACAGGGTTACTGTAATATCTCCATTAACAGCATTCCTCTACATGTAATTTAGCAAAAGTGCAGAACCTGCTATTCATCACTGAGCTGGGCCTCTGCCTATAGTAGGGGATAGAGTAAAGCAATACGTGTCCTCTAGAAAATGGAAACACGGCTCTAACATAGGTCAAAGCATTATATACATATCCTTATAGATATGCAACTCATTTAGGGCTTATTCTCATCTCATCTAAGGGCTCGTTCACACCTGTGTGTGTGTGTGTGCTATCCGAATAACATAAGACCTCACTGACCAATATAGCTCAATACGGCTTATCAACATGGGCACTAAGCATGTGTTAAAAAAAATATCACTGCATGCACTATATTCCATTCAAATCTATAGGTGCACAAAAAAAAAACAAAAACAGATCCTACACAGAACATCCATGTGGCATTCGATTTTTAAGGATACAGTTCAATTAAAGGGAAGCTGTCACCAGATTTTTGCCACCTAATCTGAAAGCAACATAATGTAGGGCCAGAGATCCTGATTCCAGCGATGTGTCACTTAGGCTGAGGCCACACAGGGATTAGTGCGAGTCCTCGCATGACACTTGGCTCACGCTTGCGTTACAGCAGGAACCGAGTGTCATGTGACTGTGGTCTGATCGTGCGACCAGACCACAGGAGGGGAGGGCCGGCGCTGAGGGGGGGAGGGAGGGATTTATCTCCCTCTCCCCTCCGTTGCCAGCTATTGCCATTCTCGCTGTGCACTCGCATTACACCGGTGTAATGCAAGTGCAATGTGATGTTTCTCTTGCCCCATAGACTTGTATGGGTGCGAAGTGAAACAGGATTGCATTCCACCCGCAACATGCTGCGACTGTTTTCTCAGTCCGATTAGGGCTGAGAAAATAATTGTTCATGGGAGCGACCTCATAGAGTAACATTGGTCCGAGTGAAATGCGATTTTTTTATTGCATTCTACTCATTCCATTTTTCTCAACATGTGTCCTAGGCCTTACTGGGCTGCTTAGTGTAGTTTTGATAAAATCACTAATTAATCAGCAGTAGATTATCATTAGAGGACTACCTGGCATGCTGCTAGGTAGTCCAGCATATTCATGAGCTCTGTATAACTGCTAGATCTGCAGCAGAGAAGACATTGATTTTATCAAAATGACAGCAAACAGCTCAGTAAGTGACACATCACTGGAATCCGGGTCTCTGTCTCTATATTATGCTGCTCTCAGATGGGGTAGCAAAAACCTGGTGACAGATTCCCTTTAACCTAGTAAATGGTGTTTGATCATGAACATTTTTGAATTTAGATCTATGGAAACTGATCACACATGGATAAAAAATGGACACAAAGAGGAAAATCATGGGCATTTTCCGGATGAAACTTGGACTAGTTTTTATGCTTTGTCCCTAAAATGAATGGCTGGGTTAGGAATAACTCCGTGTAGGTTACAGCCACCAGAGATGAGGCTACGAAAACAGCCAAATGCATCTTTATACGTATCTCCCATTGAAATGGATGGGAGTTACAGAAACAGTGAAGCACAGCAGGATGTGGTGTTTTTTCACAACTCAGCAATTATGCCAACATCAATGCTCACTTTACTGTACTGTTTTCTGTAACTCGCATTTATGTCTATAGGCGTTACAGAAATAGTGTAGCTGCGCTCTTCCGTTTTTGTGGCCCCAACTCTGGTTAGGATAAGCTAAGATGGAAATAACCCTTTAAATAGAAGCTTAAATTGATTTTAGGATGTCTTGACTATTATAAGAGGTATGAGACATACATAGCAGAGGGATGTACACAGGATAATAAGTTATATATATATTATATATAATATATTAAGACTAGTGCTGGGTGAATTGTAACTATTTGTGTTCGGATAATGTTAACCGAATACTGAGTACTAATTCAATATTCGTTAAGGCAGGAAAAATCCTCGGGTTCCCCATTGACTTGCATTAGGTTCGTTATTCATGATGAATATTGGAATAGTACTTTGCAAAATCAAACAAGATTTTAGGGTGTATAAAAAGAGAGATTAGATCTCATGATCCCAACGTATTGTTACCCCTCTATAAATCACTTGTAAGGCCACATCTGGAATATGGGATCCAGATTTGGGCTTTAAAAAGGACATTCAGAAGTTAGAGTCAGTTCAAAGGCGGCAACTAGACTATTACAAGGAATGGAAGGCCTCCCATATGATGAGCTGGAAAAGTTAGATATGTTTAGCTTAGAAAAAAGACGTCTCAGAGGAGATCTCATTTATATGTATAAATACATGTGTGGTCAATACCAAGGACTGGCAAAGACAATACTAAGGACCAGGGGGTATCCACTGCGAGTGAAAGAAAAGCGATTCCAACAGCTAAATAGGAAAGGGTTCTTCACAGTTAGAGCAGTCAGACTGTGGAATACACTACCACAAGAGGTAGTAATGGCAGATACTATAACAGGTTTTAAAAAAGGGCTGGATGATTTCCTCAGTGCACACAACATTGTTGGGTATAAATGTAGAATTCGTGGAAGAAGGTTGAACTAGATGGATCTAGGTCTTTTTTCAACCTAAGTAACTATGAATAATCCGAACACGAATAGTTACTATTCGCCCATCACTAATTAAGACATCACACAGCCGCTAAGTAAAGCTGGGTTCACACATAGCGACAGCGACAACGACGTCGCTGTTACGTCACCATTTTCTGTGACGTAACAGCGACTGTGTAAGTCGCTGTTATGATCGCTGCTTAGCTGTCAAACACAGCGACGCAGCAGCGATCATAACGTCGCTACATGTGCAGAGAGCAGGGAGCCGCGCTTAGCGCTGGCTCCTTGCTCTCCTAGGTACAGTACACATCGGGTTAATTAACCCGATGTATACTGCAGCTACATGTCACAGTGCAGAGAGCAGGGAGCCGCGCACACTGCTTAGCGCTGGCTCCTTGCTCTCCTTGCTACAGTATACATCGGGTTAATTACCTGATGTGTAGTGCAGCCACATGTGCACAGAGCAGTAGCCGGCGCTGGCAGCAAGGGCGTAGGCTGGTAACGAAGGTAAATATCGGGTAACCAGGGAAAGGTCTTCCCTTGGTTACCCGATGTTTACGCTGGTTACAGCTTACCGCAGCTGCCAGACGCCGGCTCCTGCTCCCTGCTCGCTTCATTTCGTCGCTCTCTCGCTGTCACACACAGCGATGTGTGTGTCACAGCGGGAGAGTGACGACCAAAAAATGAAGCTGGACATTCAGCAACGACCGGCGACCTCACAGCAGGGGCCAGCTCGTTGCTGGATGTCACACACAGCGACAGTGACGGGACGTCGCTGCAACGTCACAGAAAATGGTGACGTAGCAGCGACGTCGTTGTCGTTGTCGTTGTCGCTGTGTGTGACACCAGCTTAAGACCCAGTTTTCTTAAAAGCACTACATAAATTTACCCTTATGAAAATTAATGTGATTAGCTATCGCTCTACAATCTTCTGGTAACTGATGGAAACCAAGCAGAAATAAATGCATTGATCTATCTGAGATACATTGATCTATTTTATTCAATACATTTGCTAGTTCTAAAAAAACTATGTAAACAGCAACGTAATAGAAAAAAGCAAAAACTCCCTCTTAGTTACCGGCTCACTTTCCTATGTTGATGAATGGCCCACCTTGCACTCAGTGTCAGGCAGCGCGTGTGCTCAGCAATTATCACATTTCATTCTACCCTCACTCACAAAGACAACGATACAGGTGAAGCAACACTTCTGTAAAAGAAAACGCTGATGTATACGGGACGGAGCTGATCCATCCAGCGTGGGATCTTTGGAAAAGAAATGCATTAATCAAATCAGCAGAAAATCTGGAGCTGAAGTGTATTATGGCATCGACAAGGTCCAATAAAGAGCAGGAATTTAATAAAATAAACACGCTGGGTGATGTCTGTATATACTGAAAAGACAAGTGAGAAAACACAGTGCCATACGCTATATACAAATCACATACCTGTGCAGCGTTCTGTATTACATGGGTCTGCAGAAATGCCAGCCTAGGCCAACCGGGCACAGGTCATGCCGCCATCATGGGGAACTTACAGACTGGAAGTATACCGTGCTTTGTGTTCTAAGAAAGCCAAGATAACACCCATCTCTGACTGTCTACCGTTCTTGCCAGAGCCATCAGGTCTAATCACAGGACTGTGGTGGAAAGTATGTTGTTTAGCAGACAGCTCTTCTCTGCCTGTAATTACTGTCATAGCCTATGATTTGAGACAAACTCCTCCTGTGTCCTCCCTTATCCTCAGCGAGGATCCATAGGTGATGCTAGAATGCAAGCTGCCAATCTCAATATACCACATAGCCCATAAACACCTTGCCGTGTTCCAGTCTGTCATGGTGAGTGAATACCTCAAATATGTAGATTAACCACAGGATGAAACATGATATCAAACACATGCCATGCTGACTTGTTATTAGCATTTGGTAAAATCTGCAGAGACATGTACAGAACAGCTAAATAAGAACTAATCCCATAGAAGAATGCAAAAGGTGCTATCCAGCAAATACCTTCCACTAATATAACGCATAAAAACCTGATAACAGACAACATAGTGACCTACAGATTGTTACAGGTAGCTAGGAAGAACCAAATGTCACGTGGGGAGGCAGCCAGCGAGCCTTCTTAGCCGGAAGCAACCCAGCGTCTGCAAGCAAACTAGAAACAAAACATAGTGACTTTCAGCCCAATTGGGTTAAAGGCAAATTCTTAAGATTGGAAGTTATCCTCTAACCATTGGATAAGGGATAATTTCCCGATTGCTGGGGATCTGACCACTGCAACACCCAAGAATCCCCAGAACCAAGGCTCCGAGGAGCCCTGTGCAAAATGGAGCACAAGTCAATCATCAGTACTACGTGGGACACAAGCAATCGGGCAGTTATTCGCTAACCAATGGATAAAGGATAACTTCCCAATTGCTGGGAGTCAGACCACTGGAATACCCACCAGTCCCCACAACCGAGGTTCTGAGGAGCCCTGGAGCACAAGTCAATCATGAGTACTGCTCGGGACACAAGCAATTTGGCAGTTATCCCCTAACCAATGGATAAGGCATAAGTTCCCGATTGCTGGGGTTATGACCACTGGAATACCCACCAATCCCCAAAACTAAAGTTCTGAGGAGCACTGGAGCACAAGTTAATCAAGAGCACTGGACAGGACACCAGTGATCTGGCAGTTATCCCCTAAACATTGGATAAGGGATAACTTCCCAATTGCTGGGGGTCTTACCATTCAACCAGCCACCAACCCCCAGAAATAAGGCTCTGAGGAGCCCTGTGTAAATGAAGCACAAGTCAATCATGAGCACTGGTTGAAACACCAGTGATCTAGTAGTTATCCATTAACCATTGGATAAGGGATAACTGCCCGATTGCTGGGGGTCTGGCCACTGGAACACCCACCAATCTCCAGAACCAAGGCTCTAAAGAGCCCATCATGAACACTGGTCGGTACACCAGTGATCTCCCCTAACCATTGGATAATGGATAACGTTTCAATTTCTGGGGCTCTGACTACTTGGACACCCACCAATGCCCAGAAGCAAGGTTCTAAAGAGCCCTGTGTAAACAGAGCACAGGTCGATCATGAGCACTGGTCGGGACACTGGCGATCTGGAAGTTATCACCTAGATTCAGGGGTATAAATTGATCATTATGAAAATGTTTACACCTGCATAATTTTGTAGCTTATTATTATGTCTCATATTTTGTCCATTTAGGCTACATTAACAGATGCTGTTTTTGATAGTTTTCTATGCCAAAGCTAGGAGTGGATTCAACTAGAATTGAAAATGTAAAGAAAGGACTTATACTTCTCCTTTTCTCTGGATCCACTTCTTGCTTTAGAAAAAAAACTGCAACAAAAACACTGTGGGCCCGATCCATCTAGAAATCTGCACTAGGATTCTGCTGTAAAACTATGTGAAATCTGGGCAAACAGTTTGCTCAACTCAAAGTTGTGCAAAAATGTTGTAATTATTAGGGCTGACTCAGGCATCCAATTTTTGTGTGTGAGTACTGTTCGTGGTTTTCGCAGATAGCACTCATACATGTGATAGTCTGTGGGGCCATTCACATGTCCATGATTTTTTGATGACCGAGTTGTGCACGTAAAATTGCGAAGACAAACTTGATTTTGAACTAAAAGTCCGTGAAAAAAAATCGGACTGCACTTGGTTGATAGCCAAGGAGGTCCAATTTTTCACAGGCGGTCAGAAAGAAGAAGGTGAGGAAACTTTGTTTTTTTGTCTTCACGTACAAGAAAAACTGATGACACTCAAAGTCTTATCAAAGTGTGATAAAAAAAGAAAATTGGTTTGTTTTTCTCATACTTGAAAAAATAGTTTTAACAAAATCTGTCAAGTTGGTAAAGCTGGGGTGCGACAGGGGTGGTCAAGCCTGTGTGACAGATTAATCACAATTTACACAGCAAAAGTGCTGCAAATCACAACAGAAAGGCACAACAGTCCCTGGGATGTGTACAGTTCTGGCGGCGGTAGCACACAGCGGTGGAAAGATGCGCCAAATTTATTAAGAAAGTTCAGCACTTCCTTCATTCAGACTATCATGCAAATGACCAGTCTTAAGGAATTGGGCTCTGAGTATGGAACCTCTGAATGCCAACAAAACTAAGATCAGCCAACCTCTCTGATATCGGTAATATCGGCCGACAACCTAATGTGTATGGGGGGCTCTCAGCTCACCCCTGACAGATGATGTTAGGCGAGATAAGGATCGGCATTAGAATTTTAACAACCAACCCTTTTGTTATAGAGAAGATAAGCCACTTTCAGAGCTGTTTGAGGACCACTTTTTCGACTTTCCCCATTGAAAACACTAGAGCTTTGGTGAACTGAATGATCACTTGTATGGGGAATAGACATGAACGAGCGATCGGCTGTCATATCAGGCCAGCTTTAATGCAAAACAAAAAAAAAAAACATTAGATCTCTGCTGACCTTCCTCTACATTGCATTATAAAAATATGTAAAATGTATGAGCTGACATAGGCAGTATGCAAAGCATTTAGTAACCAAAAACATGTTTCATTACTAATTCCAAAGGTTTAGGTTTTTTCCCCAGTCAGCAAATGGCCTCTGTGGTTAAAGGGGTGGTTCACTACTCTGCATCAGTGGCCACATACCTGTAAAACGGATAGGGAAGGCTTTTTCTAAATAACTTGTTCAGACAATTCTGCCTCTGAGCGGCGCTATTATGGTCCGCTCATCCCTATAAAGTGACTTCCCCCCTGGGCTCCGTGACCTCTGAGATCCCTTGATGGCACATCAACTTCCAGTTGACCTGACATCACAGAGCCCGGCCCCAGTCTTCCTGAGTGACTGGGCTGTGGGTGGAGTTTCACAGCCCAGCGTCACAGCCCAGCATCGCTCCTGCTTGAAGGAGAGTGCGCGACATGCTGCGCTGTGATGAGCGGTGAAACTCCACCCACAGCCCAGTCACTCAGGGAAACTGGGGCTGGGTTTGGTGATGTTGGGTCAACTGGAATTGACATGCCATCACCGGATCTCAGAGGTCACGGAGCCCGGGGTCACTACATGGGGATGAGCGGTCTGCAATAGTGCCGCTCACATGCAGAATTAGCTGAACAAGGTATTTGTAAAAAGCCTTCCCTATCAGATTTACAGGGATGTGGCCACTATTGCAGAGTAGTGAACCACCCCTTTAACCATATAGCTAAGGGCACCAGTAGGTCATACAGAACTTAGACTAGAAAACGTGTATGAGGCTTATTGCCCCATTTCATTATAAGATATAGAAACCATGACCTATGTCTAGTAAAAGACATAAGGAGCAACCAGAACCTGTAGTAATGTAGAATACAGGAATAATGCAATCATTAGTACTTACAATAAGTTTAGTGTCCCAGATCTATCTTACCTGTCTTGACCACAGACACAACTTACCTTGTGCTCCTTCTCAACTTCAGACCTAATACATGATACAGGGTAACAAAAGCAAAGATCTCCTATCAAAACAAGCAGGTGCACAGAACTGTCATATATATATATATATATATATATATATATATATATATATATATATATATATATATATATATATATATATAGTTAGACAGAAGTTATTAAATAACTAGTGGCAGATTGACCCATTTACAAGCGGCAGGTGCAGGCTGTAGACTTGTCTCTAGATAAGACATCGGATCCAGCAATGAAAAATAAAATGAACTAAATAAGAAGAGATAACATTTATTTACTGGACAATATAAACACGTGGCAGTATAAAATGGAATCATGTCTCTTCTATGGATCGTCACATTTAGAATGGAGCTGTTAGAAGAACAGATATTGCTGATGAGGGAAGGGGCAGATGGAAAAATGAGGTCTGTAGAGATCACAGGGGATACGATGTGATGGGACCTCTTTTCATCAAGTTTTTGGAGCTGGGCATTTGTATTCAGTCAACATCAATGGCAAATAAAGTTGTATGGATGCCGCTTTTTTATCAGGACTGTTATTGATGATTTTGATCCAGGATGGGGTGAAAAGCCCCTTATATCCCACCATGGCAAAGCTACCTGAAAAACAGTACAAATACTGATCAGATTCCTGTATGTATGTATGTTTGCATTATATACCGTACATCTCTGCCATTCACCTTCAGTTAAAGGGAATCTGTCACCAGGTATTTACCACCTAATCTGACAGCAGCATAACGCAGGAACAAAGATCCTGATTCCAGCGATGTGTCACTTACAGGGCTGCTTACTATAGTTTTGATGAAATCACTGTTTAATCAGCAGTAGATTATCATTAGAGAACTACTTGGCGTGCTGCAGGTAGTCCAGCATATTCATGAGTTCTGTATAACTGCTAGATCTGCAGCAGAGAAAACATTGATTCTATCAATATGACAGCAAACAGCTCAGTAAGTGACACATCACTGGAATCATGGTCTCTGCCCCTACATTATGCTGCTCTCAGATGGGGGAGCAAAAACCTGGTGACAGATTCCCTTTAACTACATCTATTTCTGCCATCCTTTCTGTAATTTAACAATTTTCTACACTAAGGGGTACTTTGCACACTACATCGCAAGCTGATGGTAGCGATGCCGAGTGCGATAGTCCCGCCCCCGTCGCAGCTGCGATATCTTGTGATAGCTGCCGTAGCGAACATTATCGCTACGGCAACTTCACATGCACTTACCTGCCCTGCGACGTCGCTCTGGCCGGCGACCCACCTCCTTCCTAAGGGGGCGGGTCATGCGGCGTCACAGGGATGTCACACGGCAGGTGGCCAATAGAAGCAGGGGGGCGGAGATGAGCGGGAGGTAAACATCCCACCCACCTCCGTCCTTCCTCATTGCAGCCGGGACACAGGTAAGGAGATGTTCCTCGCTCCTGCGGCTTCACACACAGTGATATGTGCTGCCGCAGGAATGAGGAACAACATCGTAACATCGGTCCTTCCGAAATTATGGAAATGACCAACGCTACACCGATGATACGATTTCGACGCTTTTGTGCTCGTTAATGGTAGTAAAAATGATTCACATACTCCGATGTCGACAGCGACGCCGGATGTGCGTCACTTTCGATTTGACCTCACCGATATCACACCTGTGATGTCGTAGTGTGCAAAGTACCCCTTAATCTCACAAATTGTGCTCATAAAATATAAAATGTACAATAAAAAATTACATTGAGTTAAGGCTACTTTACACGCTGCAATATCGGTCCCGATATCGCTAGCGTGGGTACCCGCCCCCAGCTGTTGCGCGACACGGGCAAATCGCTGCCCGTGCCGCACAACATCGCCCAGACCCGTCAAATATACTTACCTGCCCGGCGACGTCGCTGTGACCGGCGAACCGTCTCTTTTCTAAAGGGCGGTCCGTGCGGCGTCACAGCGACGTCACTGAGCGGCCGCCCAATAGCAGCGGAGGGGCGGAGCTGAGCGGGACGTAACATCCCGTCCACCTCCTTCCTACCGCATAGCGGCCGGGAGGCAGGTAAGGAGAGGTTCCTCGTTCCTGTGGCGTCACACATAGCGATGTGTGCTGCCGCAGGAGCGATGAACTACATCGTTAATGCTGCAGTAACGATAATCGAGAATGGACCCCCATGTCACCGATGAGCGATTTTGCATGTTTTTGCAACGATGCAAAATCACTCATTGGTGTCACACACAGCAACAACGCTAATGCGGCCGGATGTGCGTCACAAAAAAATCCGTGACCCCAACGACTCCGCATTAGCGATGTCGCAGCGTGTAAAGCCCCCTTTACTGTGTTAGACAGAAAATCTATGCACTTTTATACCTCAAAAAGACCAATGTATTCTTGGAGGAAAACCAGAAAATCGATATTTAGAAGTTTTCGAAGCAGAGAGGTTAGAAGCCTGATGAAGGACTTCTGTGATCCAAAAGCTTGGAAATGTAACTTTTCTGGTTAGCCAATAAGGATATCACTCCTAGTATACTTTGGTCTTTTTGGGGGGCATAATAGTATTTAAATTGATAGAGTATGAACACACATTACATTTCATATAGTGGTACATGTGGTACCAGTCTGTTCTGGCCTAAGTTTCACAGAAAACTAGCTTTGGCCATAGTCTACATCCAATCAATCCCCTCATTCTTCCATGTAAGCCTAGCTCTTATGTACCATATTGTTATACTGTATGTACAACTTTTTTTTCTCTTTAAATCATAATATATTATGTTTTTATAAAGCTCTTATACCATATTATCATATATACAACCTTTTTCTCTTTTTCACAGTATATTACCTTTTTCATAAAGCACTATAGGTTTTGCAGATCCGAGTTTGGTAAAAACAAACATTTCAGAACCTGGTGGAGTTTCCACAATATCTTTAGAACAAATAAGAACCACAGATCTAGAACATAAAAATATATGGAAGATATGAGTCAGTGGTTTAGTGTATTCTGTGGGTGCCTAGGCTTCATCTGAGTACATACATACCGTTGCTTCATTGATACTTGTATGTAGCTAGAAATGGCTTTTGTTGTAATTGGGTCACTGATCATTTCAAAGTGTCTCTTGCTTACAACGGCTCCAGAACAGGCGTCCAACACCAAGAAGAAAAGGCCCCTCCTTTTAAACAAGAAAAGTTCCTCATCAACCTGAAAAATTATATACAGAGTGGAGAAATTAACTCTGAAGAATTCTTGAAGACAACTGGCTACTTGCCATAAATATTATTTTTAACTGTTCTCCTGAATAATAATTTATCATTATTTACGTTTTCATTTGTACACTTCTCTGTTACTGGTATATAAATTTATTCTTTTACCCAACTGAGCCCTGAAGAAGACTCCCATAGCGAAGAGTTCATGGCCACGCCCACTTGACTAAAAACTAGATTATGGCTGTGTCCGCACTTTCCGTTTCCACCTGCTTTTTAGGTCCGTTTTGAACTACAGCATTTTCATGCCAAAATGCATGCGTTTTGATTTTCTAGCAAAGTCTATGGAAAATGTGAATTTCTTGTCCGCACTTTGCGTTTCCAAACGCTGCGTTTAATTTGCATAATTTTGGGCAAAAAACATGCGTTCAAAGAAGCAGCATGACAATTGTTTTTGCCATTTTGGCTGCGTTCTACACCCATTGAAATCAATGAGTTGTAGTAAATCGCTGCCAAAATGTTAAGCAGTGCGTTTGCATTGCATTATTGTTGCGATCCACATGTTTTTATTTAACATAACAAAGTCAGGTCTTTCGTCTTTCTCTCTCTGTCGGTCGGCCTGTCGGTCTCTCTCTCTCTATGTCTCTATCTCTCTCTCTGTCCATGTCGGTCTATCCCTCTCACCCCCTCTCTCATACTCACCGATCCACGATCACCGGCGCGGCGCTGCACGGCGTTCACACTGTGGCGGCTTCTCTTTTGAAAATGCCGGCCACTCATTAATCCATTACATATTCCCTGCTTCCCCCGCCCACCGGCGCCTATGATTGGTTGCAGTCAGACATGCCCCAATGCTGAGTGACAGCTGTCTCACTGCAACCAATCACAGCCGCCGGTGGGCGTGGCTATATCAAGCAGTAAAAAAAATACATAAATGAAAAAAAACGACGTGCGCCCCCCCCCCCCATTTGATACCAGCCAGGGTAAAGCCACACGGCTGAAGGCTGGTATTCTCAGGATGGGGAGCTCCACGTTATGGGGAGCTCCCCAGCCTAACAATATCAGCCAGCAGCCGCCCGGAATTGCCGCATCCATTAGATGTGACAGTCCCGGGACTTTACTGGCTCATCCCGAATTTCCCTGGTGCAGTGGCAAACGGGGTAGTAAGGAGTTAATGGCAGCAGCCCATAGCTGTCACTAAGTCCTAGGTTAATCATGGCAGGTGTCTCCCCGAGATACCTTCCATGATGAACCTGTAAGTTAAAGTAAATAAACACACACATCCAAAAAATCCTTTATTTGAAATGAAAGACAAAAAAACACCCTCTTTCACCACTTTATTAATCCCTCAAAAAACACCTCCAGGTCCGACGTAATCCACGCAAGGTCCCACGACGCTTCCAGCTCTGCTACATCGGAAGCTGACAGGAGCGGCACTAGAACACCGCAGCTCCTGTGAGCTCCATACAGCAACTGAAATGAGTCGCGCGATCAGCTGTGCTGTCACTGAGGTTACTCGCTGACACCGCTCTCAGGTGGAGGACTGCAGCTGTGGCCGCAAGTAACCTGAGTGACGGCACAGCTGATCGCGTGGCTCACTACAGTCACTCAGGGGATTTGCGATCACAGGTGAGTCCTTCACGTGTGACCGCAAATCAAGCTGCGGCACACGCACAGAGCCGCGCGATCACAATGAAGTCGCGTGAAGTTCATCCAAGTTCATTCTGATCGCGTGGCACTGTCCCGAAGCCAGCCATGTCAGTGACAGTGCGGTCCCACTCGGCTCCGCTGTAAGTCTATGGGGATGCTGCAGAGCCGAGTAGGTGCGTACTGTGAAAAATGTGCGTTCTGGATGCTTTTCCCACTCTGTCTATTGCAGAGAAAGCATCCAGAATGCATGAATTCTGCAGGAATGTGCGCACGTTGCGTTCTGCCGAATGCGTCTCAGAACGCAGCTTTTTCGTCTGCATTCTGAGATGCACAGGCAGTGACTTACACGCTGCAGAATTGAGCTGCAAAGTGCGCACATAGCCTTACATAAAGATGAGAGGAGGAGTTAAGGAACACAGAAGTGTAGGGAAGAGTCAAGAGAACAGTGGTATTTAGTCTAAGAAAACAAAATATTCTTTATTGCTTATAATATTAAAGTAATGAAGAAAATATCCAAAATTAGGCCTGGCTTGAATTCCAACCACCTGATCCTTAGATCTCCCAAAATCATTGGGTTCTTCTATATGTATGGGGCCTTCAGGTTAAGGTTACAGCTGGAAAAAAAAATTGACAGCATCTTTGATGTGTTTCTTCTTTATATTTGATGTCCAATACAAAATTATATTATTGTACCATGTTAGGCAGAAAATTCGATTGAAATACTTTTATGCCCAAAAAGGACAAAAGTATTAGAATACATTTGGCACTGCATGTTATACTACATAACAACCTGTAGAGTGGATTTGTGTGATTGTGGCCATGGTGAGGGTGGACTTGTGGCATAAGAAAAGACGAAGCCCTTCAGAGAGGCTGGTGAACTTTACTTTTATATTTGTTATGACGTCTGGATGTTCGACTGCTGCATCTGTACTTTGTAAGTCTGGCATCTTTCTGTTTTAATAAGGATACATCTAAAAACTTTAATGCGTAAAAAAAGTTCTTCTCTCTGAAATGCATTATGTTTAACACAAATTTTCTCATAAAAATGGCCCCTATATTGCTGTGCATTGGAAAACAGTAAGTAGTTTGAGACGTCTCTTACAAATTGCTGCAGTCAAGCGATTTGCAAGCACTTCTGTTTTCGGTGCATGCTTGGATTTCTGAGCTACGCACTTGACTGCAGAGACTTGAAGACGTTCTAAAGCTTCTCATTGCATTTCTATGGACAGCGCTATCATAGAGATGTTTTAGTGAGATAGAAAGACTAGATGTAGCCCTAGCCCTGCTCCACTCACTTCTGCATTGAGAGCTGATTGATGCAAGTGACGTCTACTGACATCTGCATGGTCCACAGTTAAGGCCCATTTACACGCAACGACATCGCTAACGAGATGTCGTTGGGGTCACGGAATTTGTGACGCACATCCAGCGTCGACTCGTTAGCGACGACGTTGTGTGTGAAATGTATGAGCGACCACTAACAATCAAAAATACTCACCTAATCGTTGATCGTTGACACGTCGTTCATTTTCAAAATATCGTTACTCGTTCCTGAGGCAGCACGTGTGACACCACAGGAACGACGAACTACATCGTACCTGCGTCCTCCGGCAACAAGGTGGGCGTGTCTTTCATGCGACTGCTCTCCGCCCCTCCGCTTCTATTGGACACCTGCCGTGGGACGTCGCTGTGACACCGCACGAACCTCCCCCTTAGAAAAGAGGCTGTTCACCGGCCACAGCGACGTCGCTGGGAAGGTAAGTCCGTGTGACGGGTAATAGCGATATTGTGCGCCTTGGGCAGCGATTTGCCTGTGACGCAGAAACGACGGGTGCGATCGACAGCGACATCGATAGCGATGTCGCTGCGTGTAAACCAGCCTTTAGGCTATGTGCGCACATCCATGCTGAAAAATCTGCATTGATTTAGCAGTGCATGTGCACTTCAAATTGCTGCAGAAGCACTGCGTAATGGATGCAGTGTGTCTGCAGAATAGATGCCGATTTCATGCGCTTTGGATGCTGCCTCTCCCATAGACAGAGTGGGAGCAGCATCCAAAGCGCACAAAAGAAGTGACATGTTACTTTTTTGAGCGCAGCGATTTGGATCAAAATTTCACCATGCAAATCGCTGTGCTCTCAAATGCAACGTCCGGATGCATTATGCACAATCTTCAAATATTGTGCTGAGGACAAGGATGCATGCGTTTACGTTGCAGTGCTAGACACAGTGTAAACGCATGAAATTACGCAACGTGCGCACATAGCCTTATAGTGAATGGGCCAAGTCAGTCCTGGCAGGTAGCCATAGAGTTGACTTCACCTGCCCTGCTCAGCTTTTCATGCAATACGAAATGGAGCAGGATGAACCCCTTAACATTAGAGGAGTTGTCCACTACTTTTACATTGATGGCCTATTCTTAAAATAGGTCATCAATGTCTAATCGGCCGTGGTCCGACACCCCGCACCCCTGCCAATCAGCTGTTCTCAGTCCCGGTGGCAGCAGCTGGAAATGCTCAGTTCTGGAGCTGCTCCATCTTCTGATAGTGGCCACGGCTGGGTAATGCACATCCACTTTCCATTTAAATCAATATGAGGCGGATGTGTAGTACCCGGCCGCGACCACTATCAGAAGATGGAGCAGCTCCAGAACTGAGCATTTTCGTCTGTATGCTGCTGAAACTGGGACCGAGAACAGCTGATCGGCGGGTGTGCGAGGTCTCGGACCATGGCCGATCAGACATTAATGACCTATTCTAAAGGCTGCTTTATACGCAGCGACATCGTTAGCGATGTCGCTCGTGAAAACACCCGCCCCCGTCGTTTGTGCGTCATGGGCAAATTGCTGCCCGTGGCGCACAATATCACTAACACCTGTCCCACATACTTACCTTCCTAGCGACGTCGCTGTGGGCAGCGAACAACCTTTTTGTTAAGGAGGAGGTTCGTGCGCCGTCACAGCAACGTCACACAGCGTCCCGCCAATAGAAGCGGAGGGGCAGAGACCAGCCGCATTAACGACATGCCCACCTCGTTGCCAGAGGACGCAGGCAAGCTGTTGTTAGTCGTTCCCGGGGTGTCACTCGTAGCAATGTGTGCTGCCTCAGGAACAAAGAACAACCTATGTCCACAACGACCAACGAGATTTTGAAAATGAACGACGTGTCAACGATTAGGTGAGTATTTTTGATCGTTAACACTCGCTCGTAGCTGTTACACGCAACGACGTCGCTAACGACGCCGGATGTGTGTCACGAATTCCGTGACCCCAACGAAATCTCATTAGCAATGTCGTTGCTTGTAAACCGGCCTTAAGGATAGGCCAACAATGTAAAAATAGTGGACAACCCTTTTATTAGGGCTAAGTCTACTCATATCTGTACATGCATTTTATACATAATCTATTCCCATGAGACTGTAGCATAAACACAAATACCCCATGCAGCATTATCCTTATTACCTTGATGAAGGCAGTTTGCACTCTATTTAATACATCCTCCCGGCGGATGGACTGCACTTGTATCTTTGTGTATTTTATTGACAGACTGCTGGTGATGGCAACCTGTAAGAAGATTTATTAGACGGCGTTATAAACACTTAATCGAGAATTAGTAACAAAAATATAGTGAAAAACTGTAAAATATTTCAGGTCAGGGCTCACTGGGCAGTGGTTTTATTCTGCGTCTTGTGACTATTGTGACCTTCCTTCTATAATGTAATAGTTTCATATGAGAACTTCACCTGTTTACTGCGTATTCCAGCATTTTTTTTGCTCTGCCCAAGTATTTATATAATAAGGAATAGATACGAGCTGTAACTATCCTTTCATACTAACGTTCTGAATATTTGTGCTTGCCGCCAACTTGTCCTTAAAAAGCCTTGGATGACATATAGGCCATCAGCTGCCAATCCACGTCTTCTTCAAAGTCACATTCACCTAAAAACCGTACTTAACTAAAATAAATGCTACCCAAAGCCCAGTCATTACTGTAGTAGGATTACCAGGGAAGCGAGCCAAAGTAATGACCCTTTCATTCCTCCTTCTATTAAATATACATATTTAAGGCCCAATTCAACATCTGCAATTTTTTTAAATCACTTTTTTCCCCATCTCATTCTATTCGCTGATGATTATTGTGCCAAATACATCAGAATGGCGCATGCGGTTCATATATTTTGTGCAAAATAAAAAAAAAATCTTTATTTGTCTTTAACCTATTTTGAGACTTTTTAGTACAAAAAGTTGAATTTTCCACTAAATTCTCAGAAAAGTTGAGCCAACATTTTAAAGCTCCACTCCAGCGTTTTTGACTTGTTAATCCCATTGGTAGTGCTCATGTATGTGAGTATAATGAATGTAGTCACTTACTCACCGGTAGCCGTCTTAACCCGTGGAAATTCGGGCTCAGCAGATTCAACTGGACTCTAGATAAAAGTTCAGTTCTGGAGCCGGACTTGACCTGAACCAGATTGAAAGTCACTAATTGGGCAGTTCGGGTCTACACCGACATACAGCCCGCCATAAACAGATCACTTCTAGGGGAGGGCAGGGCTTTTTCATTTTTTAAATTTGGTTTGTACACACTAAATCTGATAATCTTGATGTTACCCCCAGTACGAGTCAATCAAACACTGCAAGTGGATCGCACTGGGCCGAGCACCAGGCGTTCCTGAGCACAGCAATGCTCGATCACGTGGTTTGTTTACGTAAAGCACCAGGACTCTGAACACTGATTTTTTTGTTAAGTCTATGTTCAGAATGAACCCCAAACTTTAAAGTTCAGATCCACTCTTCTCTTGTCTTCACTTGTTTTTCACCCCTGTTCCGGCAGCACGTGACTGCAGTTGTGATTGGCCAAATAACACAGTGGTTGCTGTGTGAAAGCGGAGGTCACGCTTTTAAATCTTCTCAATGCAAGTCTATGAGAATTCAGAAAGATGATTGTAGCCTCAGTCTATATCCCAAAGACCTTTATTGAGAAATATGAGTTCTGGAACATACAGCGATCCAGCAGCTTACAAAAGCCATTACATGGTACTGAAGCCGGGGGGCTGAGGACAGATGAAGATGCCGACCGGTGAGTAGTAAACTACATGCAATACACTTACATACGTGATTTCTAACAAAGATTGAAAAAAAGGCTGGTGTGGAATGGTCTTTGAAAAGTCATAAATGATGGATCAAGAAAAAACATTTCGGAACCCTAAATTTTGCGCACAATGGCAAACTAAAAAGAAAAATCAGACAAACACGTAAAAGGAGACTGTCCATTTGCACCTTTTTTTTTAAAGATGAATATGGCGCAAACAAAAAAACAACACGAAACACTAGAAACTTGACAAAAAAAGGAAGAAAATGCAATAATGAATAGGGCCATGATTTTTTTTCATTTTAACTTGATATTTTACACTTGACAGTTTTTTCTACCTGTGGGGCTCCACATTGCCTACAAGGCAAGGCTAGTCGTTGAGACACGTATAACTTGGTAAACTGGTCATTGCTGCCTCTGTCCGGGAATGGCTTGTTTGTGCACTCCGTGTAATCATCTGGATGGAAATGGGCAGTGATCTTAATTCTCTCACAGCCATGCTGAGAACAGTAACTATGCCCAATCCGAGCTTCATAGGCTTGAAGGTGAAGGAAGAGATATCTGAGGACAAAAAAAAGTTTGGACTTTAATAGATATAAAGTGCTGTATTATACACAAGTGGTGCGATTTTTCCACTGCGGAGTTCACATTGCATATTTGCCACACACCAGTAGTTTAGTCGGGTTTCTGTCTGAAGCCCTGAAAAGTGGAATTCAGATGTATCTGCAGTGGGGGCTATTGACTTTAATGAAGCAGGCAGAGTTACTTTGTGCTCTGTCTGACTTCTGGCTTTTTAAGGTGGGTACCAAAACTTAGGTGACTGCTTTCTTCCACAAACGGTGCCACTGTTAAATATGGACTATGTGAGTCTATTGCATGTCTTGGACATGCACAACACTTGGACGTTGGACAACAATGGCACTCTTTCCAGAAGACAACTGCAACAACGGAAAAAGACCAGGTGTTGGAGCAATCAGGGTATCACAATATGAGCAATATCTTGTTTGAAACGCATAGACCCTTGTCTACATATGTTTTTATCTGTCTGATCTTATGGAACAACCATAAAGTCAAGTTTTAATCTATCCATCGATTGTGGATGCTGGATTTTTCCTCGCTCCTCAAGCACTTTTTCTGAAAGAAAGCACTCGAGTTTCTTTTAAACTTTTTATAACCCCTGCAAATATTACAATTTTTTACAAAGTATCTAAACTATTTCTAGGTGTCATATTCATCTAAAGCCATTGAATCTCTGACTTACAGTATGATAGATTTATAGTATTAGATGACACAATGTAATCCATGAGGTTGGACCAACACCCATTTCCAGGAGTTTGTGGTGCCCTGTACAGCTTTTACACCTATTTGGGACCTGAAACCTAGTTCAGTAACTAGACAGCTCTGAAAGAAGAATTTAAGGACTGACATATGCCAGTCAATGGCCCCAACCTCACAGCCAGTCACCTAGGGACTCAACTGCTTTCAGATTTTGGAAACACTTCTGTTGGGTACCTCAGCTGGAAACTGGAAATCGTCAGCAACAATTGAAAGTTACAAACACCATCTACTGATCTGTCTCTATAGTGTTAGGTTATGGATCCTTCACCATGCTACATACAAACTCTCCATGTCTACTCATCCGGATGGGTGCCATGAAAGAAGGTATGATGCAGCAAAATAGATACAAAAATAGAAAAACGTCCAGCATTGCCAATCAAGAGGTAGGTATAAAATAAGCTTTAATAGAAAACTATATAAAAACAAAAATCGCGGAGGGTTTGGGTGCATTTACATGTTTCTGGTGTACAAAAGACACCCTTAGTCATAGGGAGTATGGAACTGATACAGTATAGAACTATAATGTGGCTCAAATCTTCCAGCATAAAGAAACTTGGTTCCAAGGTAATAGGCAGTAAATAAAGAACAGTTGTCACAATGTGCTTGGATCAGTAGACCTTTACCTCCTGCTCACACTGCACGGATGGGGACTAGAATCTAATCCTGAATCTAGTTACAAGGCATTTTATCACATCAGTACATGAAGACGTGCTGGACAAGCCTGGCAGGAGTTAAATATTTACCGCATGCATGTCTCTCTAAAGCGCGAAACATGAGCATTGTTAGTGAGACAAGTGCGCAGGCGGACACCCATTGTATTGACAGAATGGTGCAGGTGGACACTTAAACTGTACGGTGACCTTCATGTCCGGGAGAGTGTAGGGATACATGATAACATCTGCCTCCAGGGAGCTCATTTTGTGGATAACATGTTCTAGCACAGGATAGCATGCAGATAGGCAACTGGAAGCATTAAATAAAGGGTTGTACGGCTGTTTCAACTTACCCTCGACTTATAACGGGCAAACTGAGCAATGTAATAATGGTGATCATATGGATGTCAGTACCAAATACACCTAATGAACACCCCATGTACACAGAGACAGGATCAGAGCGCTCACCCAGACTCCTTACTGAAGTGATACAGTCGATTTGCTGACTTATTCAGGCCTTGATGGATAGAGGACGCCATGGAGTAATGGCGAACACTGTGCACTCGTCCTGTGTTACGCTCATAGATATCCGCTGTGACCTGGAATACTGCACTTTTAGGGTAGCACAGAGCAACCTGCAGCCAATCTCCTCTGCAAGAAACAAAGATGGAGGTCGGTTATTTAATGTCTTCCATGCACAGTGGTATAATCCATATCATAAAAGTATTTCACAAAGCTCAATCCCCTTGAGCCTGGGTTCTCACATGGCGGCTGTGCTGCAATTTTTGCCGTCATCCGAAATTGGAATTAAAACACTACTGCAGTGCTGCCTTGATTTTGGAAAAGTGCAGCAAAAAAAAATGCAATGCAATGTATGTTTATAGGTGAACCAAACCTAAACTTTCAGTTTCCAAATAATACATTATATAAAAGCAATGGTTAATTCTATTTTCATATTTGAAACCTGTTTTAATATTCATTTTTATTCTGAATAAGGGTCAACACAGGTAAATATCAAAATGTTGCATGTATTTTTATGATATTTGAAGAATAGCATTGTATGACAATATTGCTCCTTGCTTGAATCATCGTGTAATATATATTTCACAGAAGTGAAAATGCTCAGATATGTCATATATGCAGGATGTGCAATGCTAAGCCTTGTGTGCGCTATCAAGTGGGGGATATACTGTACTCCGCTAATGTGGAAAAGTTCTATCTGCAAGGCATCAAAATGATGACGAACACATATCTAGGTGACAGCTAAGTGGACCTGAGCACTCAACATTTAGGACATTTCCCAGAGAGAGCTTCTTGGGGCTATATTACTGCAGTAGTCTGAGCTCGGGAGCAATCCAGGATAACGATCAGCTCCATGCACAGCCAAGAAAATTCCAAAATCTGGAAGACATTCCATCGCTGAAAAAGATCCAGAGCTCGAGCGTTCGCCATTCTCTTGCTGGGTTTTAATTACAATTATGCAATTCTGTTGTTAAGAAAAGAATTAATAGATCAAAACTGAAAAGGATTATGTGCTAAACCCCATCCCTGGGGGGACGTCAGGACCGTAAACCTCCTCTCTGTCAGCCTGTCTGTAATCAACGATCCCCTTTTATTCTGTGACTAGCTCGTATCTTCAGTGTATACCTCCTGGATTTCCCACCTGGCTTTATCCGAAAAAAAATTCACAGGGGTTATTAATTAATTTTGTATCAGAAACTTCAGGTTTTAGTTGCTTTTTTTTCTTAGGAAATGAATTCTATCACTTTCTGGGAATGAAATAATTCTTCCAATACTAATTATGCTTGATTGGAAGCAGGACTGCAAGATAAACTCCGCTGACCGCCTCTGACATTCTTTTCTCAAGGCTCAAAGATTTATTATTTTGGGCAATCTGCTCCTTTTTAGGACATGATTTCTATCCCCCATAATACTGCACAGGACTCTCACTCCGGGTTCATGGGAGCAATGCATTCTGCCAAGACGTTGCCTATTTATAACTTTTGGTTATGTAAGATGGACAATTTCTAAAGTGAGGTATTTCCTTCTTAAGAGATCTCTTGATTAGTATTTCGATTCTGATTATCACATAAGGCCGGAGTTCCACTTGCGTATGACTCGTGAGAGTCTCGTATCAGTATCGCCTGGCACGGGACACGAGCACCTGTGCTGCGTGGAAATAAATGCAACCGTGCTGGGTGATACCTTGCACGAGTCATACGCAAGTGGAACCATACCCTAATGGAGGACATTTACCTGGAGAGACTGTGGAAAAGGCCAGGAGGTAAAGATTAAGATGCTCTTACTTTATCCTCCAAGGAGTTGGGCAGGTCTCGGAGGCAACCATCCGAACATAGATATACCTTTAAGACCTCATTTGTAAGTTCATGATTTTTCTTGTATGTAAAAACATGGACCATTGTACATCAATGTTCTGGATCTGAATTTCATCAGTGTTTGATCAGTGTAATTTGTTTACGATCACCATTTCATCAGTGAAATTCACATATGAAAAAATATGGCAAAACGTCTCCTATATTCTGCAATATTAATCACAGAGTGTACACGGATTGTGAACTGATGCTGTCCGTGATTTTCACAAGCTATTGACTTGTATGGGCAATTTAATTGGTGATTTGAATAAAAAACGGACATGTTGCCATGATTTTTATGCGGACCATTCAGTCCACAAAAAACACAGACATGTGTAGAGCCCCGTAAACTATAATAGGTACATGTTCTATTTGTCAAAAATACAGGTAAGACACATACATTACTCATGGACGTCTGAATAAGGTCTATCAGTGTACGCTTACAGATGTAGCAGCAGTCCACATGATGGTTGTGGCACATTATAGTGGGAGTGCAATGTGAATTTGTGGGTTAGGCTAAGCACACACGGGCATTATTGCGAGTGCATCGCATGACACTCGGCTCCCGCTCTGCTGTGGGTGTAAGCAGAGTGTCATTATACTGTGATGCAGTCCTGAAATCGGAGTACAGCTGCAGAGGAGAAGGAGGGACTAATCTCCCTATCTCCTCTATTATCAGCGGAAGCAATTATCGCACTGCATTCTGGTGTAATGTGAGTGCAGTGCGATGTTTCTCTTGCACCCATAGACTTGTATTGGTGTGAGTGAAAATTAATCGGATTCCACTCGCAGCATACTGTGATTGTTTTTTCGGTCCGATTAGGGGTGAGAAAAAAAATCGCTCATGGGAGTGGTATGCAATTTTTTTATCGCTCCGTTTTACTCGCCGTGTGTGCTCAGCCTTAGGCCACTCATTCAAAAAGAATGAGGACAGGCACACTACACAAAATGGATAGAATGCCATGGCACACCTTGCTAATAACACTGAAGCTGCTCCTACGTCTGTATGTAATGTGCGAGCTTCACTACTGGATTGGTCACCAGCCTTCCTTGTAGTTTGGATTCTGTCCTCAACATAACTGCACTTTCATGAAGGCCTTCAAGCGTAGGCCTCTTCTTTAAAGGGGTTGTCAACATTTGGCGTGAAAGTCTGCAGTCACGATATGTGACTTTAGACTTGTCAATCCTCACAGCGTGCAAGCCCCATGCTGTCAGAATTCTATGATGCCAGTAGCAACACCAGGCAGTCATGTGACCGCAAGTATTTGATATTCAGACTTCCAGCCTACCTATGGGGCTCAGAATCTAAAAGCCAATCAGTATGTTTTTGGAGAAACCAGAGTAACTGCAAGAAGCACACACAAACACCGTGAGAACATACAAACTCTTTGGAGATGTTGTCCTTGGTGGGATTTGAAACCAAGACAAAAGTTCTACCAGTGATAACCACTGAGCCACCATGCTGCTCACATGACTGCTTGCTCGTGGTGCCAACACTGGTGAATCCTAACTGTGTACACTGTGTGTACTGTGAAGATTCACAAGTCTGCAGTCGCATAGAGTCACTGCAGACTTTCATCCAAACCTGTACAACACTTTCAATGGCATGCATCCTTCCATGTTTTATTTTTAGTACATATTTATTCATCGCTGCCTAACTTGAATATATTTTTTTACTTTAAGTTCTCAGTCTTATGCAATTTGTGATCAGAAGTAACAATGGATGAGGAGCGTAAAAGGAATTCTTTGGGAACAAAATCATAGCTAGACGGGCTGATTTTTTGCCGTGCAGTTAGCACAGAACGTCTGCCAAACTCCGAGGTTCCAAAGCACAAATAAACAGCAATACTGATATTAACATAGCACTTGCCGACAGAAAATAAATCCCTTCCCTGACCACTGCCAGGGTGCTTACATACGTCCTGAGGTCCGCGTTCCTCAGCAGATCTGGGAAAACTAACGGGGGTACTTTCTATAAGTTCGGCCCCACGTATCTAGTCCCACATGAGCCTCTCTGATCGAGCTGCTGCTGCTGCTACCATGCGCTCCTGTTTAGGAACGAGTTTGTTTGGTGAAATGTGTTGGCAGCCGTAATGTTCATTTATAGGCCGAGCTCCAGTAGGGAGTTCTGGCAGTTATCAGCATTGACAGAGAACAAAGAGTCATCGCCTGGAAGCCAGTCAGACACACGGCCTCTCTGACAGGCTTGATTGAAATCCGCAGAAGGCATGTAATTATTTGTGAAGGCAAAACAGGGACATCTTATGTCTAAATCACCCTTGTCACGTGTCACTGGAGACAGGCGCATGCCGCCAGACACACATATGCTGTTCGGGAATCCAGCGAGACAGACACATCACACTGTGCATGTGGCACCAATAATTACTTACATACAAATTGAAAGATAACCCTATAATTTTAATGAACTCTTTTATACAGACAGTTCTCCAGGAATTAAGCACACAACTTCATATTAGCAAACCTTAATGGCATATACACTTCCTGCGTTTAGTATATTATTATGGGGTGTAAAGTACGATCTGGTAGGTGTCCCTGTGATTAGGTTAGGAATGCTCCACTCATATTCAGTCCTATCACCTAGGGCCAAGTGACGTCTCTCTAAACCTTTTCAATAATTAATATATCTTCTTGGTCAATAATAACATTAAATAACTATATACTTAAGGACAATTATATACCTGTTGAACCTTTGTGCAAATGCTCCCTCTGAAACCTCAAATCTTGAAATATGATGTACCAGAAACACATATGCAACATGAGAGATGAATACTTTCCATAGTCTCATAATGCTGAGACTGTGAGAACAAGACCAAGAGAGGGATAAAAGCTGTCTTTGAGCATGCAACAGCTGCAGGCTTATGCTGGGGGGAATTTCTGGAGCAGCCAGCAGATGGCACTATGTTAATTCTGAGAGTTTGATAATACTGCATTGTTGGTGTGATTGTTCTTCCCTATGTGCTCCAACTTAAGATGATGGTTACTGTATGTTATGTTGTTATTGTGATGAGTATGTTTTGCTGTTATTCTAATGTTATAGGGACCTTTAGATGTCATATATAAACTAAGTAAAATTATTAAAGAATTACAAATGTAAAACGAGAAGTTAAGCAGAACAGATATGAAACATTTTTGTACCTGTTGAAGTTGATCGGATACAATATGAGTTCTCTGGGTGACTGTCCTTCCCACCGGATGGTATAGGCTTGCTGCAGCATCACCACTGGTTGGTATTGCTGATATGGCGCGCCCTTATTAACACCCACTAGTCTTAATGGATGCGAAGGATAAGTAGCTCTGGCCACCAATATAGTCAGGTTTTCAGGTCGTCTGGCTTGGATATACAGCTGTAATGAAGAAGAGCAGAAAGGAATATATAACTTATAATAATTCAACTAAAGTAATCTGTCAGCAGGATTTCACCTGCCCCAAACTATTTTTATGTGTATTTAGTTCTTTCAAAGAAAAGTGAAGCAAGATCGCCTCTTTCGCCCATCTTTGTCATCCTTCTTCTGTAGCCGGGGTACATGACGTGTCCTACGTCATCCACACTCGCCAGCATTGAGGTCCGGCGCAGGCGCTCTTTGAGCAGGGCAGATCAAAGCATTGTAGTGCGCCTGCGTGGGACCGGCAAGTGTGTATGACGTAGGATACATGATGCACACAGGCTTCAGAAGGAGGACGAAGATGGCCGAAAGAGTAGGCGCCGACACCGGAGAATGAAGACACCCATCTGACTCAAATCCACCGCAACACGACCGTTAGGTAAGTATTATAAAGTGTTTGTTTACATTCTACACAGTGGCCTGGGCTCTTATATACAGCATGTTAGAATGCTGTATATAAGAACCCATTGGTGGTGGCCGCAGGTTATAAGCCGAAAAACTGGTGACAGGTTCCCTTTAAATAATAGCCTCTGTGTGACATCAGACATAGGAGCTATCAGTAAAACATGAGGAAGTGGCGCTGAGTGGGGAATAGAGCTGGAGTGACAGAGGCTTCAAATCTACTATTGTCCATGAGCATCATGTGCATATCAATGTAAATGCTGATTTTTGAGTAACAAAGAAATTGCCTGGCCATGTAAAGATATTGCTGAGTGTGTCTTTGAAAGAGCTACATGCACATATAAAAAGTCTGGGGTGTGAACACATTACAAGGTATTTGGACACATAGAGAAAAAGTGTAAAGTTCTTTCATTTTCAAGTTTGTGAAAACAGTGCAGGTTGTATTGGATATGAGCAATATTCATATAAATGAATAGAACTGAGTGAATCTGATGCAAACACTAATTCAGTTCCATGGACCACCCAACAAGAGGGATCCTGATATAGAGCACTGCAATAAACAGTACCATGCAAAGAATTCAGATCAAATACATTGAAAGCATCGTTCACAAATAGCAACTAGAAGTTAGCACATGATAAAAGGACAATGAGGGCTGTGGTGTCAGGAGATAGTAAAAGCATCAACTCCAACTCTGGCTTCCAAAAAAAATGAAATACTATTTTTTTATTATTATTATTATTATTATTATTATTATTATTATATAATGTACTATACCTTTTTGCATATTTACTTAACTAGAATTGAAAAAAAAGAAATGATCAAAATATATTTCAAGTTCTATTTGAAGCACCACTCCATTTTTTTTTATTATTGTACCACTGGAGTGGCGCTTTAAATCTAAGACCCCTGCCCCCTGTATTATACTCACCTTCCAATGGCTTCACCTTCAGTCTCCTGTGATTTGTGACTGGCAGCTATAGTGTTTCATGGAACAAACAGGATGTCCCAACTCAATACAACCTCTATGAGAGCCTTGTTCTGGCTCTCATAGACTTGTATTGGGAGCTTGTGATGTAACTTCTGACTTCTAGCCAGTCAGAGATTATGGGCAAGAGGTGGCGCCGCAGGACCGGAGTGGCGTAGGTAAAAGGTGAAGCCACTGAAAGGTGAGTATATGACAGCGCGATGACAGTTAAAGCATCACTCCACTGCTGGAAAAAAGAAAATTCTGTAATGGTTGTTTAAGTAACCAGAATGTTTTTATGGCCAGGATAAAAAGCATCTATAGTGGGGACATTAGCATTGTAATTGGATGAATCACGTTGTGTGTGAGCGTCACTTACTTAAGGTGGCTTTACACGCTACTATATCGCTAAAGCGATCTCGTTGGGGTCACGGAATTTGTGACGCACATCCGGCCGCTTTAGTGATCTCGTTGTGTGTGACACCTATGAGCGATTTTGAATCATCGCAAAAACGTTCAAAATCGCTCATCGGTGACATCACCCCCTATTCCCAATTATCGTTGCTGCTGCTTGGACGATGTAGTTCGTCGTTCTTTCGGCAGCACACATCGCTACGTGTGACACCGCAGGAACGAGGAACCTCTCCTTACCTGCGGCCGCCAGCAATGAGGAAGGAAGGAGGTGGGCGGCATGTTACGTCCCGCTCATCTCCGCCCCTCCTCTTCTATTGGGCGGCCGCTTAGTGACGTCTCTGTGACGCCGAATGAACCGCCCCCTTAGAAAGGAGGCAGTTTGCCGGTCACAGCGACGTCGCTAGGCAGGTAAGTAGTGTGACGGGTCCGCGCGATTTTGTGCACCACGGGCAACGATTTGCCTGTGTCGCACAAACGATGGGGGCGGGTACGCACGCTAGCGATATCGGTAACGATATCGCAGCGTGTAAAGCGGCCCTTAGGGAAGACTCGGTATCATGATGATTCATGGGAAGAAGGCATGGCAGCGGAGGTAGTATGATACTCTGGAACATGTATAGTTGGGAACCCTCGAGTCCTGACATTCATATGGATATTACTTTGACCTGTATTGATTTTTACATACCAAGTACCTCCTCCCCTCCATCCCTTGGAAGAGGCAATGGCGAAACGCATTGGGTGACTTAGCTAATCTGGCGATTCTTATGATATATATTTTATTGCTGGTATATTTGCCTCCTTTAAAAGCACTATGTACTTTTAAAGTTCGGTATGGGACCCGGATTTGACCTGAACCCCGATGGAAGTCAATAACTGGGTAGTTCAGATCTCCCCTACATGCAGCCAGCCATAAACAGATCACTTCCGGGGAAGGGATGGACGGGGGTTTTCCATTTTTTGTTTGTACACACTACATCTGATCACGCTGTTGTTACCCCCAATGCGAGGCGCTCAAACACTGCAAGCAGCTTGCGCTGGGCCAAGCACCGAGCGTACACAAGAACAACGATGCTCGTGCAAGTGGTTTGCATATGTAAAGCACCAAACTCCGAACCCGAACTATGTTTTTTTTTTTAAAAAAAAGTGTGTGTTCGGTATGAACGCCGAACTTCGGGTTCCCTCATCTCTAGTTCTAACATCTTGTTCCAGACACCACTGGACACAGAAGTCTTGTGGACTCCATGTCTTAAAGGTTCAGATGTGCTCCAGAATCATCAGGCGCCTAGACCATGCTAGGAAGATAGCTGTAATGTTATGGCTGGTGTATATTTAAAATATTCTTCCCTCCAAAAAAATAATCTGCGGCAAGTGTAACTATTATACTGCATATCACCTGTAATCATAGGACTTCACAACAGATATTGCTAAAGAAAATTTCAGGAAAGTAGAGAAACAACCACAGTGTGAGTTGTAGCTCGGCACCAGTGATTGTCAACCTATTATATAGAACTTCTCAGACTCCATACTTTACCTTTCATGTACCAGGTTCATATGGTTTTGTATCTGTATTCTATTGTGTTGGTAGCTATAAGTGTGAGTGCAGTCATTTTAGGCTGTGTGCACACGGTGAGTTTTTGATGTGATTCTTGGTGAAGTTTGGTACAGTTTGTGGCCCAAATCTGCTATCTCTATGCCAGCAAAGTCAATGAGATTTTTTTTACTTGCAGATTTGGTGCAGAAAATAATCTGCAGCATGTCAATTGTTAATATGTTTTTTCCTGTGTTTTTTTTAGCCTTTCCACCTATTGACGTCATTAAAAAAAAGCACCAAAATGCTTGCGGTTTTTGGTGCGTTTTTCTGCCAGAAGGTGCAGATTTCATGCAGAAAATTTCTGCATCATAGCCTTATGTCATGATATTTCTTACTACTGTGTTTGTGTTCACAGATATAATACAATGATAATTTATAGTTTTGTTCTTTCTTTCAGATAACACAGTTGTGCTAAGGAGGTGGATGAATGTAAGGAATTGGCCTACAAGCCAAATCACACATCAGTAATTTATTAAATGTAAAAAGATTTTTATCTATTTCACATTTTTAAAAAGTTTGACTTACTATGAAGATTTATGAAGAAACTAGACGTGATTTATCAATTAGCTTGATTTTTAGAAGAAAAGTACTGGCGTAAAATTGCAATACTGGTCTATTAATGTGACCAACAAATTGATTTTAGGTGAACATCACTACTGCATATCACCGAAATGTTCAGCCCCAAAATGATCCTAAATATCTATTCTGTAGGTTTAAATGCATGATACCATGGAGTATATGAGTGAAATGCTGTGATCTGTAAAGGGTTAATAAAGTGAAAAATTTAAAATAAATATGAACTTTGATAGATATATTTATATCCCATCTACAAAGTCATGGAAAGACCTGTCTAGAACATGGTAATTGCTCTGGGTGTGTGGGGCACGCTAGAGAAATGTCTAAGATCAAAACTGATGAAACAAAGGTACAAAACAAATGTGAGACGCTCAGGTATGGGAAAAATACATATTCTACACCCCGAAGAGGAATGCAACCTGTTGTTGTTGTCAAAGAAACTGAACAAAACTGATTTACAATGTACAGCAGAGAAAGACACGTATGTGTTTAATGTTCCATGACTCGGCTGCCCGGATTCCTCCCTCGCTGGCACCTGTACAGGCAACACTGCTAACACTTTCTTGGTAGGCTGAGGATTTTACTGTTACATGGCTGATAATCTGGATCTACAATCCTACTGTTCTTTAATTACCCCTATGACTCTTCAAACAGCAAACAATATACACATGTTAGCAAAATTTCCATTGCTGGGACTATCTTGTTTTGTTATCACCTATTTGCTATTTTTGACTGCAGTAGATATTTTACATAAGATCTATTGTGTTCACTATACCACATATATGCAGCAATTTCTAATTCTCCAAATAAGTTTGTACAAATATACAGTATATACTGTGTGTGTATATATATATATATATATATATATATATATATATATATATATATATATATATATACTGTATATATATATATTATTAATAATATAATAATTATTCATTTATATAACGCTATTAATTCCACAGCGCTTAACATACATTGGCAACACAATTCACAATACATTGGGGCTCACAATCTAAGGTCCCTATCAGTATGTTTTTGGAGTGTGGGAGGAAACCGGAGTACCCGGAGGAAACCCACGCAAACACGGGGACAACATACAAACTCCTTGCAGATGGTGTCCTTGGTGTGATTTGAACCCAGGACCCCAGCGCTGCAAGACTGCAGTGCTAACCACTGAGCCACGGTGCAGCCCATGGAATATCTCACATATTTCCTGTATCTGCCTAGCTACCATAGTTATTTAACTATTTATCTATCTAGTGAAAATCTTTCAAAAGCAAATGGTTTTGTATGGTTAATGTTGCCATTTTTAACTATCATTTTATTTCCAATAATCCCTTGTGTATTCCTGTTTTTTAATCCACCATACAGGCCCAAAAATATGTTTTTTTATTTGTTGCTGATTCTTAAAGTCTTTACCAAAGGGGCTTACAGGGTAACAATGCAGTAGAGGCAAAAGACACGCCCCTGAGGATCCAGTGAGCCACACCTCCTTAGTAGAGACCATGAAAATTAGCAAAAAATGGCCAGTTTTCACCTGTTGACATATTGTCTTTAATAGATGGGTTGCACTCCACGCCTCTGATATCTTTTACACTATTTTTAGTCTTGATTCTGTCAATTGCACAAATTAGGGTTTGGTCCTAACATTCCATTTTTCAATTACATAAATAAATATCTGTGTACATAATTAGGGTAAAGTAGCTCTTGGGAGAGGATCTGTATCATCCTCTGATAACTATTTTTGCATAATGTCTTATTGGCTATCCAGAGATATAACTGGTGTAACTCGGCTAGATTTCAATAAGATGCTTTTGTCCCTAATGTATGTAGTTAGCTTGTAGGAAATTACTATAGGTTAATGAGTGCTCTATTGAGATATATAAGAGGTGAGAAAAGATGACATGGACCTCTGATAAACAAAACAAGCTCCAGAGTTGGGAAGTCTTAAAAAAAATGTGTTTAAAGTGCATTTCCATGGTCTTTTGTGACTACACTGAATTCTGAAGCCTTCTAATTACTAAGTTTGGGCATTAATTTCCTATGGGACCCTCACACTCTGTAGTCAGATTGAATTGTGGTGTGGTTTTTAGAATCAAATCAAAAAGCGATATGATATGATTTAGGATATGCGAAAAGAAAGTGATATCACCAATAATAATGATAATTGACTAATTTTGTACTTATTATAATGTTATGTTGGGTTTCGGAGGCAAAAAAGAGAAGACAGTGATATTATTACAATATAATTTGACTACAGATGAGGATATTCAGGCATTATTTTGGTCTGTGAGGCCACAGTAGGAAAATTTGGAGAAGCCCTGACCTAACAAACGTTTGACAGGTTAACATCTGGAAATAATTTTAGCACTGAGATTTTACTATTTCCCTTAAAGTACACCTATAGTTTTTTGGTATAGATGAAATGTATGAATTCAGTAAGAACTAGTGGACACATGGGGCATATAGTCAACAATTTCTAGAGAACCAGTAGACCAAGTAATAATTTGGATCCCAACGACAGGGTCCATTCTACCATGTCTACTTCTCAAGGCATTAGTCTATTCTCCAATATAGATATTTCAGCAAGCCAACTCCTAGCATGAGAGAAAATGTTAATAATGGTAAAAGCAGTGACTTGCTGGCACTTAACTTGGCAGAGAAATGGTTTGGAAGTTTAATAAGACACGTGAGCCAGGCTTAACATAATTGCGGGAATGTGCAGAAGACATCTCAATAAGGCAATGTTTGATGGAATAGTTTTGGTTACATAAATAGCAATGATGAAAAAGTGCTGCACTAAGATGTGTTATTGGAACTATCTATACTGGGTGTTGTGGTGATGACAAACATGGATTCCCAGTAAATGAATTAAAGGGATATTCGGAACTTAGACATTTATGATGCACATTGACAGAATATGCCATAAATGTTTCATGGATGTGGATTCTACCTCTGGGACCCACAACTATTTGGAGAATGAAGACCCCCTGATATGTTTGGTTAAGTGCGTGCTGCCCTCTAGCAAAAATTTACATTGTACCAGTGCGGGTTGAATATATAACAGGGATTTATGTCCAAATTATAGAAGGAAGAGGGTCTCATTTCTCAATGAAGTGCAGTTCTGGAAAAAAGCCAAAGCAACCATTGAGACATTTTATATTCTGGAAAATCACAGATGTATCATAGGACTCAAGCCGTGAAGATACTGGAAAACATATTTCAAGATGATGGCTATAATTATCTAGTCTACACACAATCATAAATCTACTCTATTATTTATTATACTATGAATGTCCTCCACTATACACAATATTCCATTTCATGAAGGGTGGTATAGAGTTTAGAAATTACCCTTTATCATTTGGATAGATGATAACTTTCCGATTGCGGAGGGTAAGACGGCTGGGACACCCACTAATATTGAGAACTATGTGATGGTTGAATTATGTGCATTCTGCTTCATTTAGGCTATGTACGCATGTTGCGTACAGTCACTGCAGAAATTTCTGCAGCGATCTGAACAGCACACGTGCGCTTCAAATCGCTGCAGAAAATGTCCGTAGTGAAAAAAAAAAAAGCCGATTCCATGCGCTCTGCCTGCAGCTCCTGCCATAGACAGTGCAGGGGCTGCCGGCAAAGCGCACGGAAGAAGTGACATGTCACTTCTTAGAACGCGCGCTTCGGGCAGCAGCCGAAGCGCTGTGCTCTAAGACGCCACGTGCGCACGGCTCCTGCATAATCTTCATAGATTATGTAGGGGACGCAGGATGCATGCAGTTACGCTGCACTACAAAGCGCAGCGTAACAGCATGTAATTACGCAACGTGCGCACATAGCCTTACTCTTAATGAGACGGACGGAGATAGCCGAATGCTGCGCTCAGCTGGACTTCCTATAAGAATGAATGAAGCTGTAGTGCACATGATAGATCACTGCACCATTCACATGAGTTTTTTTCAGAGCCCACGTTTTCGAGACTGGTGTTATTACCCATGACTAGGTAATAACATCCAAACTTGCAAATATCCCTTTTAACCATTCTGGTATTAGTACAACACAGAATTGAAGTAATTTGCTCCCATCACCTGAAATTTCATCTGTATAGCAAATGAGGAAAATAAAAAGTACACAAAACTTATATAGTAAAAAGAAAAACTGACCAGTACCTTCTAAGAAAATAAAGCAAGCGTGAACAGGTGCAAGCTTCTAAGACTATAAAATACACAAACAAAAGAATACAGCAGCATCTGTATATGCTAAAATGTAAACACAAGTTACCTATTATGAATGAATACCTAATTTTGCATGGCATGAATTGGTCAATTTGTGCGCTAAAAGACTTTATTTTATAAGTATAATCTATATAACAGTAATGTAATCCAAATGTCATATATTCAGTGTTTGCATATATCTAAGGGTAAGTTCACATGTCCAGTAATCATCCAATAGAATGGATCCAGCAGCGATCCGTTGGCAAAAAAAGTTCTGCAAACACAAGTTTCTTGTCCGTTTTGAACAAAAAATTAATTTTGCCGGATACGTTTTTTTTTATCAAGGGAGTCTATGGAAAACAGATCTGTTACCAGATAGCTACTTAGGCTGCTTTCACACATCCGGCTTTTGCAATGCGGCACAATCCGGCACTTTGCAGGAAAACCGCAACCGTTTTTTTTTGCTGCCGGTTGCGTTTTTCCTGCATAGACTTTAATTAGTGCCGCATTGTGCCGCATGGGCTTGCGTTCCGTCCGGTTTTTGCCGCATGCGGCAGATTTAGCCGATGCGGCGGCCGGATGGAACGTTCCCTGGCACGTTTTTTGCTCCGGCAAAAAAAAACGCATTGCACCGCATCCGGCCGATACGGCGCTTTTCCCAATGCATCCCTATGGATGCCGGATGCGGCGCGATGCGGCAAAAAACGCATCCGGCCGCCGCATGCAGTTTTTGCCACTGCGCATGCTCAGTAGCATGCCGCAAGCGGCAAAAACCGGACGGGCCGCATTTAAAAAACGTATGCAAAGGATGCGGTGTTTTCACCGCATCCGTTGCATAGGTTGCACAGCCGTATTGAGCCGCACCGCTCAAACCGGATGTGTGAAAGCAGCCTTAGCCATCCATTTTTCTTGCATTGGTGAAGGATCGATTTTTTTGGTTCATGGATCTGTTTCAAATGGAAGATTGATAGCAATCAGTTAGCAGATCAGTTTTCCACTGACTCCCATCCCATGTTTAAAAAACGGATCCTGTAAAAAATCTATTCTTTTAAAATGGACAAGAAAGTTGTGTTTACCCAACTTTTTTACCACCAGATTGCTGCTGGATCCCTTCTAACGGATGATTACTAGACATGTGATCATAGTCATAGTGTATACAGAGTGCTGCTGCACTCTCTTGTTTGTGTATTGTACATTCACAGTAGCTTTCACATACCGTACTTGTTTTATGCTGTTAGGAAGTGTTGATCAGTTGTTTGTAGTATGCAGTTGGGAGGTGGTGGCTGCCCCCATATTTGGCTCACCCCTCCTCCCATCAGCCTCATCTATACAAGTCCATTTTTTGCGTACAAGTGCTATCCGAGGTTTAGTATCTGTGATAGTCTATAGGGCCATTCATACTGTATGTTCGTTCGAGATTTTCTGAGGACCTTAAGGTCTGCAGAAAATCGTGAAGACATGCCCAATTTTGATCCAAGTGTCAAATAAAACTTGGCAGTGAAAATCTATGGGTCAGTCAAAAATTTGGGCTGCACTAGGATGAGATCCGAGTGTGGCTTGATTTTAACAGACTGTCATAATAGGGAAGGCGGAAAAAAACTTTTTTATTTTTATTTCTCCATGTACGAGAAAAATGGATGACTCTTGGACCACACTTTGGTCAAACGTTTAGTCGTGATCAGAATAATTTTTCTTGTAAGTGTAAAAATCAGAAGTGTTAATGAGCCTCAATGCTGTATTTAATTAGTGCTGGATCCTACATGCCCGTTTTTGTTTGATAAAGGTTTTGGTTAGCATCTATCCAAGGAAAGGTCACGTTGTCGTAACTCGTGGGCACACATGAATTGGCCAATTTGTGCGCTAAGCACCTTCACTTTATAAGTATAGTCTATATAGTAGTAATACAGTCTACATGGCATACTGTATATTCAATGTTTGCAAGCATCTGAGATAGTGACTTCGCCATAAACAAAAGTTTTGGACCAACCTGTGCATATTTGCCGGTGCATATGACTCCATTCCATTGTGGCACTGTAAGGCATCCTGGATGACGCAGAAGATAATTATTGGCTCTCCCGATAAAAGTATCTGGATACCCGGTGACTGAGCCATCCAAATCATGAAAAATGGACACCTTGTCACCATCATAGTCATTAGATCCAAACCACTGCCCTGCGTGACCGAAAAACACTTTGCGTCCAACCTGAAAATAAAAGGGAATATGTTAAACAATAGCAGCGCCAGAACAGATCCTCCTATTATAGTGATTGATAATCTAGAGCAGGTTCCACTCCAACATCCAATAAAGCATTTACATCATGTGCCGTGGTTAATATGTGGATTAGGGGAAATATTTATCATCTGCTAAGATCATAGCGGTACATCTGCAGCAAATAAGTAGGGCAATTGCTCACATAGCATCCGTTGTGCAGATGTGGCATGATATGTATTCTGGAAGCTGGGGAAATACAATATCTAATTTGGATTGATGTACAAAGTAGCTGATATAGAAGACATTCTGTACATCAGATCCTTCTATCAGCATTATAGGCTCGGTACATGTCTTCAGTAGTTCTAGAAACCACCATACGCAGTCTTCCATCCATGACTAAATAAGGGCCATTCTATTTTTTCATTGTACATAGCATTGACACTTGTAAACACAGCTGCTGCCAGGAAAGTGAGAATCTATTACTGCATCTGGATTTACTTCTGAGCTGTCTGGTACAATCCAGCATATTCCAGTACATAAAGCAGAAAGAAAAACATGTGAACGGCTCTGGTACTTAGGTAACATCAGAAAGCTCAATGAAAGTTTGTGTACTTTGTCAAGCCAAACATGGAGGACATCCGAGATAGAAAATGGATAGGAAATCTCAACGGCTCTGCCGCATATCTGTCCGGATATCCTGCCGGTCTGATCCGTTTTAGGAACCGACAAGTGGAATAAATGACCTGTTCCTTCAGTTATGCAAACAGAAGCGGAGGAACCCTAAAGGGTTCTTTACACGCTGCGACATAGCTAGCGATCTCGTTAGCGATGTGACACGCCAGATCGCAGATAAGATTTGCCGAGATCGCACATAGGTAATTTTTTTTAGCGCCGGTCACACGTGCGATCTCGGCAAATCGTATGTGCGATCTGGCGTGTTACATCGCTAACTAGATCGCTAGCGATGTCGCAGCATGTAAAGCACCCTTAATTATTATGGGGTCTGCTTATGTCCCGCTTTTTAGAACAGAAGAGAAAGTTCTCCATGGAGACATTTTTCTGTATTCTAAAAAATTGAAGAAATGGGCCCTCTGCTTCTACTTACATAACTGAATTCACATTACTTGTTCCAGTTGTCCGGTAATGTAAAACGATGCATTTTTTCAGCGGGGCAAAACAAATGGAAAACTGCAGCAAAAACACAATGTGTGAACAAGCCCTTAGGCTGCATGTGTTTTCCTTTGTTACCGTTAGTGTAGCGTTCTAATACACAAACTTTCAGCATGCTGGTATATCAAGAGCGCAAACAGAGCTCCTGATTAGAGATGAGGGGACCCGTTTGAAGTTCGGGTTTCGTGGGTTCAGCCGGACTTTAGATAAAGTTACGTTCTGGACCTGGACTTGACCTGAACCCTAATGGAAGTCACTGATTCAGCAGTTCGGGTCTCCACCCACATGCAGCCAGCCATAAACAGAACACAGGGTTTTTTGGGGGCATACACACTACATCCAATAACGTTTTTACCCCCAGTGAGAGCCATCCAAGCGGCTAACACTGGACTGATCACTGTCCGTACCCGAGCACAGCGATGCTCAATCAAGTGGTCAGCATACGTAAAGCATCCGAACTCCCAACTTGAACACTGATTTTTTTGTAAATTCAGGATTCGGTACGAGCACTGAACTTTAGTGTTTGGGTGCACTCATCTTGATTCCTCATATCAGAAGAAATCACCCTTGGGAGCAGATGACAGACAGGACTCTCCTTCTAATGTTTCAGGCAGTCACCCAAAACTGCCGTCTGAGGAGAGATGCTTATCTCACCCCATGGCAGAAGCGGCCCCGGTGCCACCAAGATGTCTTTATAATCTAATTGCCTGAAACAGATAGTTTGCAGCCACCCTAAATCTGGGTCAGTGAGTCGTATAGTACTTGCTTGTTTAGAGGGGTTTTCCAGTGATCTAAAAAAATTGCCAAAGAGTAGGGAATGTTCTAACTCAATGAAACAACCAATACTTACCTGCTGAATCTGCTAACTTCAACGCCACTGCTCATTTGCTCCCCACTCGTCCTGCAGTGATGATGTCCCTTCAATCATTCATATAACCACTGCACCAATTATTGACTTTAGCGGTGATAATTTATGTATGGCACAGGACTGTGGGGCCAGAGATTGGCTGCAGCAGTCGAATAAATGATGGACATGATGCCATCACTGCAAGACCAGCAGGGCCTTCCATAGTAGCATTGGTGCTCAAGCAGCAGAGAATCTCTAACCTGTTTTGTAAATTTTTCCCATAACAAATATTTTGGATAATAGTGCAAAAATGTGCGCCAAAATATCAGGAATACATAAAGTCACTACAGGGGAGCGGGACTTGAGTATATTTGTCACAAGTTTTGTGACTCTTTGACAAGTTGCAAATGATGAAAACATCTAGAACCCCTAATTCCCTCCTACAATGGCAAACTAAAAAACAAACAAACACATATAAAGTAGATGTTAAAAAAATGCACAAATGGAAAGATGAATATGGCACAAAAAAGGCATCAAACATAAACTTAACAAAAAAGAGGCGTAAATGTAATGATGAATTGGGACCTGTATTTTTAATTTTCTGCTAAAAAAAGTGTAAATTGCCATGAAGGGATTTTTCCTTCCAATAGGACATTAATATTATATTGGTGAAGGTTCAACTCCCGACTCTGCCAACAAGTGCTGCGTGCCTAAAATGCCCATTTTGTTGTGGCATTATCTGATTCTGCAGGTTATGAATGGAACTGAGCGGTAGTGACCTGAAAAACCATATAAAGCCACTACAAAATGAACCGGCCTATGCCTGATGATCAATAAAGAGAATGGGGCACTTGCTGAAGCGGTGAAACCACCTAAATCAGCTGATCGTGGGGGTGCAGGAAGTTGGATTCCTATAGATATATTATTCTTGGTCTATCCTAAGCAGAGGCCATCAAGATCACAAAAAACAGTTGAAGACCGAAAAAAAAAGCAATTTTGGGCTTTGCGAAAAATTCATGAATTGCATTTGTCATTTTTAAGTATTTAAAAACATCAGTGAAAGATACACATAATATAAAGTGACTTAAAAAAGCGCAAATAATGAATCGCACCCAGTGATTTCTGATGACTATGTTTAAAGAGTTATTCTCCATTCCTAGATCCTATCCCCATATGTAGTAGGCGTAATAATAATAATAATAATACTAGAATACCTCCAATTAGAAATGTAGTATAGTTCTCCTGATATAACCATGTCTCTTACCTCATGTGCAGGGCATTGCAGCTTAGGTATCCATGGTTACGACCACTGACAGTTAGTTGCTTGTGGTCGTAACCATGGATACCTTTAAGCTGCAATGCCCTGCACATGATGTAAGAGACATGGCTATATCAGGACAACTATACAACATTTGGAATTGGAGGTATTCTAATATTATTATTATTACGCCTACTACATATTGGGATAGGATCTTGGAGATGAACATTTAATATCAATGAGGTGAATTTGGCTGCAATTTAAGATCAATATTAGATTTGATTTCATCTTGTAATAAGTTTCCTATCCACAGTACATATCACAGGCAAGGTGCAATCAATTGCAGGACTCTAGTGACACTGGCAAAGCTATTATGTTGTAAATGAGAATCAACTTAACTGCCTGTATCAGGATACCGCTCCGTTAATGCTCACAGAGGAAGCACGGAAACACTCAGGGATCACATTACACAATCCTTTCCTCAGGACTAAGCTTCCAAAATAAATCATCTTGTTTATGACACGTCCAAAATGGGAGAATGATTAGAAATAACAAGAAACAAGACAGATAAATCTCTCTATTTTAGGAATTGTACATTCTGTTCATTCTGATGAGCAAATGACACAGTCTGCAGGATTGGTACTGGCCCAAAGGCAGAAGATGGATCAATACATGTGTGCCACTAGAAATCATATGGAACGCATGGTAAGGTATGAGAAGTGAGGACATCACTAATCTGATACTCCAAAAATGACTCTCAAAGCTGTTTGCGGACCCTGTAACATATTTCCACACTGTAAAAGATTTTAAAGTGAAAAATATATTTTCAATGAAAATCTGCATGTTCTGATACTGTCAGATTATTTTTGCATTTTCTCTATAGTTTGACGAACACTGGAAATGATTAACTCAATTTTTAACATGAAGTGTATATACTATAGGGCAGAGTTGGATACATATTTACACTGATCCTTATCACCTAATTAGTAGGTAGCTTTAAAGGAAAATTCTTACCAAAATTGCTGTTAACTTCATTCAGGTTTGAAAGGAGTTAGGCTATGTGCACACGCTGCGTTTTTTTGACGCTGCGTTTTTGTGCGTTTTTGGCCGCTAAAAACGCACAAAAACGCACCTGCGTCGAAAAAACGCGGCAAAAAACGCACGCGTTTTGCCGCGATTTGGTGCGTTTTTTTGCTGCGTTTTGCTGCGTTTTTGCTCACTGCGTCCTTATGCGTTTTTTATCAGTGAACAAAAAAAAAAAAGGTCTGATGTCATTTCCTTCTTCAATGTGTTCTTCATTCTCCACTAGTGTATGCAGAAGAGCAGACAGCTGCAGAACTACAAGGCTCAGCATCCTCGATCCAATAGTGTATGCAGGACAGCAGACAGCAGCTGTCGAACTACAAGGCTCAGCATCCTCCATCCAATAGTGTATGCAGGAGAGCAGACAGCAGCTGTCGAACTACAAGGCTCAGCATCCTCCATCCAATAGTGTATGCAGGAGAGCAGACAGCAGCTGTCGAACTACAAGGCTCAGCATCCTCCTTCCAGGACTGTATGCAGGATTTCTTTGCCCCCCCCAAAAAAAAAAATGACGTGGGCTTCGCCATATTTTTGTATGCTAGCCGGGTACAGCAGGCAGGTACGGGCTGCCCCCAACCCCCAGCTGCCTATTTGTACCCGGCTGGGAACCAAAAATATAGGGAAGCCCTTTTTTTTAAAATTATTTCATGAATTTCATGACATAATTTTAAAAAAAAAATGACGTGAGCTTCGCCCCATTTTTGAGTCCAGCCGGGTACAACTAGGCAGCTGGGGATTGGAATCCACAGTGCAGGGTGCCCAAGCTTTCTGGGCACCCCCGCTGTGAATTGCAGTCCCGCAGCCACCCCAGAAAATGGCGCTTTCATAGAAGCGCCATCTTCTGGCGCTGTATCCAACTCTTCCGGCTGCCCTGATGCCGGGTGGCTAGCCAGGTAATAATGGAGTTAGGGCTAACTGTATATTATCAGCTAGCCCTAAGCCCGAAATTCATGGTGTCACGCCAATATTAGACATGGCCACCATGAATTTCTAGTAAAGATAAAAAAAAAACACAACACAGAAAAATATTTTTATTAGAAATAAAACACAACACAATTAGTGACTCCATCTTTATTGAAATAAAGAACCCCCCCTCCGCAGTAATCCTGGGTCAGGGTCCCGCGCTGTCCAATCCAGATCCAATATCATCTGATCGGTTTGCTGGAAGGCAAAGCGATCAGATGATCTGTCAGGATCAAGTGCCTGAATCCCATCACACATCAGCTGATTGCATAAACGCCGATTATACAATCAGCAGATGCATCAGTAGAAAAAAAAAAAAAATAATACTCACTTATGTGCTGAATTACCGGCAGCTCCCGGAGCGATGGGGCGGGAGTCTGATCCTGTCCGATCGCTGCAGCAGCTGCCGGTAATCAGGGATGAAGTCTCCTGACGCATCCGCTGATACCGGCCGGGCGCCCGCGTCAGCCCGAGACTCGATCAGCTGATGCGTCAGGTGACTGCATCAGGTGATCCATCGCCAGGTCCTGCAAGCAAGGTCCTGCCCCGGGGAGACTGCACACAGCCAGAGCGGGAGCGGCGATACCGTGACAGGAGCTGGGAGCGGGCATGGCACCGCGAGGCTGCACACAGGTGAGTATAACTTTTTTTTTTTTTATTCTACTGTTAACTTTTGTTTTCGCAGCCGCTTCCACCTCCTGCCTGTACATGGCGCCGCACGGCAGCATACATGCACAGGACGGGAGATGGACGCGGCGGTGACGGTACCGGGAGGATTCATGCTTCTGTCTATACTGACAGAAGGAATCCTCTTCCTGTACACGTCACTTTACTACCCACCTCCTGCGCTTATAGCTGCGTTTTTGGTCTTAGAAACGCACCAAAACGCAGCTATTTGCGTTTCTCATTGCGTCTTTCAACATCCCATTGAACTCAATGGATGAAAAGCGCAGTGAAAAACGCGGGAATAATTGACATGCTGCGTTTTTGTGGTCACCACAAAAACGCAGCTGAAAAAAAACGCTGTGTGGGGACAGCAAAAATGAAAACTCATAGACTTTGCTGGGGAAGCAAAGTCATGCAGTTTTGAGGCCAAAAACGCACCCGAAAAACGCGCAAAAACGCCGAGAAAAACGCACCGTGTGCACATAGCCTTAATGGGGTGGTTCACTACTTATTTTTCCAAGCCACATCGAAATAATGTTGGGAAACAAGGCTTCTCTCAAATACCCTGCGCTACAAACAGTGCCTGTGAGCGGCGCTATTGTGGTCCGCTCATCCACTTCTCATGACCCCCCCGGGCTACCTGACCTCTGATGTCCAGTGATGTCACATCAACTTCCAGTTGACCTGACATCACCGCGGCCGGCCCAAATCTTATCGCTTGCGGCGCTCTGCAGTGAAGGAGAGAGTAGGGAGATGATGCGCTGTGACGCTGGGCTGTGACGAGCGGTGAAACACCGCCCACAGACTAATCACTCAGGAAAACTGGGGCAGGCCACGGTGATGTCAGGTCAACTGGAAGTTGACTTGGCATCACTGAACTTCAGAAGTCACAGAGCCAGGGGGGGTCACGAGAATGGGATAAGTGGACAGACACTATTGGCAACACAAGGTATTTGAGAGAAGCCTTGCTCCTCAACATTATATCGATGTGGCCTGGAAAAGTAAGTAGTGAACAAGCTCTTTAAGTGCAATCTCCAACCCCCTATATGCTAAGATCTGGCAGCTCATCACTTGAGTCTTCTAATAGAAAAGTTGCTTATAGAGCTTCTCATACACTAAATAAAACCGTTATGCAGGATATGGAACAACTAGCATGATGACAATGTCCCAGATTTCCTGAGACTCTTAGGACAAATGGAGGTGAGGTTTATTTAAACCCTCAGTAGGATGGAGGCAATCCTCAGAGAGGCGGAGGTTCCTGGGAGGATTGTGTTAGGGGCAGCCCTTAAATGTCCTCAGAAATATTGGAAATTTTGAACAAGATGGTTTATGGCCACTGGGACCACCACAGTCCCTAAAACAAATGGGACACAGACCCACTGACTTCAACATCACAAATCAGCACTGGTGGACAACTGATCTACAGTGAATGAAAGCACACCCCATTCAAATGAAAGAGATCAGACAATCAATTCTGTGCAGAATTGATTGTAAAGTGAAGCTATGGCCTTTCTATTCCTAGGATTGGTGGATCCAACAGGCCAACTATTGCTAAGGATATAAGTATGGCATATAGGATATACGTCTGGTGGGAAAACAACTTACAAATGTCATAGACCACAGCTGTATGTATAGGGAAAACTCTCTCAGCTGGTTAGTGCATATGGTATTTCCTATCAGGAGTGATAACTGGTACATTATAACACTGCTTTGCAGTCCTATAAGATAGTGAGACCAAGAATGAAGAATGATAGTGAGCAGACAAGTAAATGTTTGGGGTAATGAGGAACTAGAAAGTTCCAGGTAAAGGCTAATCATTCACATGTAGACCCTATATGTATAATATATACTGACTGTTGGCAATGTATAAAAATGCAACATGTAGCTAAGTCTAAAGGGTACTTTACAAGCGATCGTACCCGTCACCGTCGGTTGTGCGACACGGGCAAATCGCTGCCAGTGGCACACAACCTCGTTAGTCCCCGTCACACGGACTTACTTGCCCCGCGACATCACTCTGGCCGGCGAACCGCCTCCTTTCAAAGGGGGCGGTTTGTGCGGCGTCACAGCGACATCACACGGCAGGCATCCAATAGTAGAGGAGGGGCGGAGATGAGCGGGACGTAACATTCAACCCACCTCCTTCCTTCCTCATTGCCAGTGGACGCAGGTAAGGAGATGTTCGTCGCTCCTGCGGTGTCACACACAGCGATGTGTGGTTCCGCAGGAACGGCAAACAACATCGCTAATAAGCAGACAACGATTTTTGGTTTCAGGATGACCTCTCCGCGGCAAAACGTTTTTGACCTCTTTTACGATCGTTTAAGGTCGCTCGTAGGTATCACACACTGCAATCTCGTTAATGAAGCCGGATGTGCGTCACAAACACCGTGACCCCGACGATAATTCACTAACGATATCGCAGCGTGTCAAGCCTCCTTAACACTGCTTATCAGATGTAATGCGCTGGTTATGGTACACAGGGCACCCCTGGCACACAACACAGGGCAGACTGAGTTAATTGACATTAAGTCTCCAACAGCTGCAAGCACATTACAATTCAAAGACAAGTGAAATCGCTAACATGCCTTCTCTTGAACATTTTGGCATGTGGCCCTGGAATACTAGGCATTTTGTGATTTCCATTTCCATATTAATTGCCACTTAATCCCTCTAATGAGAGATGTGTGTGGTGTCTACGTGGAGAACCTAATCCCAGTCAGCATCTTGCAACAGTACTCAGGTCATTTGGCTAAGGTGTAGAAATGTGGACATAGCTTCTTCCCCACATAGACATTAACTCTGTTTGAATAGGTTTCTTAAGATTAATGTTTGCATACAGTTTTATGGATCTTAACTCTATGATAGCCAGCTGAAGCATGTTTAACAAGACTCACTCCATGATGGCTGGCTCTCCAGATACATCTTCTCTGGCACCATTTGGTTAATCATCATTCACTTAATGTCTGTCTCCTACAAGACTCAGCGGGTTTGGCATTTTAGGGTGTAGTCCTGAACTGGTTCAAACAATACCTCTGTTTTATAATGGATAATGAAAAGCATATCAGCTCCACTGAGTACAGGCTTAGGAGAAAGGTCAGGGCAACCTGCAAGACACACAGCTACCAAATACATTTCTCCAAGAGTCGAGCTGCCAACACAAATAACCCTCAGACGGGATTCCAGCACAATCCTCAGATTCCTCCGCACTTATCTCTCTGCTTTCAGCCAGGTTCGGGCATAAACCGAGAGGCTTTACTGAAAACACTCAGCCCGCTTTATGGAGTGATGGCCGCATGTGTAACTCCTATAACAATGACATTTATATTCCAGACAGATCTTCCCTCAATGTTAGGCATACTTTACTCACACTTCTCTCCATCTTAACCTGAGAAATGTTATTCTGAGGTGTAATTTGCCAGGAATTCTTTAGAGAAAATCCGATTGCACTGGAAGGTCGTTCTGCAGTTGGGACAAACTTCTTGAATGTACATCTGAGAAGCCGGACTGGCCCGTCATATATCTGAAAGCCACGAATCGGAAATGTCCTAGGTGAATAATAACAGAAATGTGTATCATACATTGTTATCACATGTGCAATCCATCCTATCAAAAAGCAATATCTGTCTGATCCCTGTGCTAGGTATTCCTACTTACTGTATCATCTCAGCCTATAATGAGTCAGGATATAAATTGTGGTTTACGAATATAGAAAAGTAGTAGAAATATTCAAAAAACATTGTTAGAAGAAAAAGATGTTCCTGGCACAGCTTGCAACAATATCTTTCATGGAAGCTTGAAATTAGTTAAAGGGAACCTGTCAGGTCTCTTTTGCCCTCCAACCCAGCAGCAGTCACATGTGTATGCCAGTATTCCCTGCCTAACCAGCCCTGTATAATGCTATTTACTAAAATCAATGATTAAAAAGGCATTTATAAAGTGCGCTGTTCCTATGCTAATTAGGCCTTTGACTAGTTGAAGGGGAGCTGTTTCCCCAGACTAGTCGGCCTTCTTTCCGTGCTATCACACCCCTATGGGCGTGATATCATGATGTTCACCATGAGCCAGCGTCATCGTAGTACCTGGAAATCTTGCGCATACACGCGGCTGATTTCGGCAGCGTCAGTGCGCCTCAGACGCCAGCTGCACGCGTCCTGGCTTTAGAGAGGCGTACTGCACATGATTGGAAGAACAGCTTCTGCACTTCCAATCATGCACAGTGCGCTTCTCTGAAGCCAGGACATGTACAGCCACCGGTCGAGGCACACTGACACTGCCGTAATCAGCGTGCATGGGCAAGATTTCCAGGAGCTGTGATGACACCGGCTAGTGGAAATCATGTTATCACATCCACAGGGGCATGATAGCATGAAAAGAGGGCCGACTAGTCTGAGGAAACAACGCCCCTTCAACTAGTCAAGGCTCTAATTAGCATAGGAACAGCACACTTCATAAATGCTTTATTTAAACATTGATTTGAGCAAATATCATTATATAGGGATGGTTAGGCAGGGAATATTGGCATACACATGTGACTGCAGCTGGGTTGGAGGACTTAGGGGACCTGATAGGTTCACTTTAAACGGAATGTCAGAGAGTTTCAAAAAATAAGTACAGAAAATGTTATAAAATAAAGAGACAACTTTACCCATCTGACAAATCCCCTGCAGCTACAGTGTTTTGCTTTGGTGGTCCCTGATGGTCTCTGTGCATTTTCCTGGAGCAATGATGCACTGCACCTCATCACTGGGCTCAGCTGTGGTGCTGGCATGAATGGCATGTGGTGGCTGACACTGTCACATGGATGTACATAGTATCAAGCTCCAGGGAAAAAAAAGGTAAGTAGGGACTGAATGGAGCACTGGCTCTGGTCCTGCAGGTGATTTTAAAGCAATTGTCTCAAGTTGACAAATGGGTAAAATTGCAAAGTACCTGTAAAAACAAGCAGCTTTGCAACTTAAGGCTACTTTACACACTGCGATATCGGTCCCGATATCGCTAGTGTGGGTACCCGCCCCCATCTGTTGCGTGACACGGGCAAATCGCTGCCCGTGCCGCACAACATCGCCCAGACCCGTCACACATACTTACCCGCCCGGCGACGTCGCTGAGACTGGCGAAACGCCTCCTTTCTAAGGGGGCGGTCCGTGCGGCGTCACAGCGACGTCACTGAGCGGCCGCCCAATAGCAGCGGAGGGGCGGAGCTGAGCGGGACGTAACATCCCGCCCACCTCCTTCCTTCCGCATAGCGGCCGGGAGGCAGGTAAGGAGAGCTTCCTCGTTCCTGCGGCGTCACACTTAGCGATGTGTGCTGCCGCAGGAGCGACGAACTACATCGTTACTGCAGCAGTAACGATAATCGAGAATGAACCCCCATGTTACCGATGAGCGATTTTGCACGTTTTTGCAACGATGCAAAATCGCTCATCGGTGTCACACGCAACGGCATCGCTAATGCGGCCGGATGTGCGTCACCAATTCCGTGTCCTCAACGAGTTCGCATTAGCGATGTCGTAGCGTGTAAAGCCCCCTTTACTCTTTGTAAAAAAAAATCCTCCTTATTCTCAAAAACAGCTCATTGCCTAGGTTATCGGCCACCCTACAGTCCTAACCTGGCCGGTTATCTAGGTAAGGAGCATGCTATGTTTTACAAGTTACTGGCACCACTCTGAACCATCCGGATCACCCAATCCAGCCAACGTCAGCCCCCTGCAATTCTCCAATGCTGCAGACCTCACAGAGAGACCACAACGATCTTGAAAAATAAACTTTTTGATAACCCCTTTAAGATGCATAACCATAAATTATGACTTTAAATAGCATTAATACAGTACTTTATAGGCTTGATCAAATAGGGCTGAAGCTGGCAATGATTTCACAAAAGAATCATACTTGTTCCGTGGCAGTGACCTCTGTTCCCCCGATCCTCCGCGGCCCCAGTAGCTGTTCTGTCCACCTGATGAGCCCACATTGTCACTTTCCCCTACAAAAATGGAATCTCTTATCTCCAGACTTGACCCTTCATCGGTTGGGAATGTTCCATCACTGGAAATAAAAAATATATCCTCATGTTAATAAACTAAAAGTGCAACTAATGTATCCACTGATCTTATTCTCACCAAAAAATGTGTAACTTCTCCAAGAGATTACCCAGAACATGATGGCGCTATTTAAATAAAATTATTATTATTTATTAGTATAACCCTCTATAAAATAATTATAGATATTGAAATATCACTAATGTAATGCCGCGTCTTCTTCCCAAGTATTACATTTCTAGGAATGTAATTATGAGGTGTGAAAATGACTGGTTTATTGCCAGGTATTACCGAGAGGGAGAAGGCTTAGCTGCAGGAAAGCGCAGCCTAGTACAAGATGTGCATACATTTACTGTGATTCATGGCCCGGAGCGGCGCTCGCCAGCTGTATGGACAGGTCTTGGTAGCTGGAGCAGGAGAGGAGCTGCATCTCGCAGATGTATGAAGTGACAGAATGAGAGAGGAGTGGCGAACATGGAAGGAGCAAAGTGCTCATTTCCTTCTGAAAACACTTTAGTGTTTTCCAAGTTCTAGGTGGCAGAATTAGAGTAGAGAAATGAAAATAGGGCGTAAAAGTGATAATATAATAGGCCTCATACAAGTATGGGAGAAACCCTGAGCCACTTTCCCATGTCTGTTACATGCCCTACAATACACAGTATCTCATGGTAAATGGGTTATTACCTGGCTAGTGTAAGCCCAATTCCATTGTCTGAAAACCTAGAAGAGCAGAACGGTCATAACATTAGAGAAAGGAACTGTAATCACAGACATCACTATGTGTGGGCTGATCATCACAATAAGGGCTCATTCAGATGTCAGTGATTATTCTTGATCTTATCAGAGTTTAATCAGAGCTTGGTCAATGTCTTGCTTTCACCATCAGCGTTTGCTCACTTTTTCTCAGATAAAAAAAACAGCGATGCAGGTTTCTCACCCTTCTTGTATCGAAAAAGTGATATCCGATTTTCTCCGAGATTTTGAGTGGACCAATTGGTAGCAAAAATACACAGACATGTCAGCAGCCACATAGACAATAAGGCTAAGCACACACGGCGAGTAAAACGAAGTGAGTGGAATGCAATAAAAAATCGCAATCCACTTGGACCCATGTTACTCTATGGGGTCACTCCTAATAGGAACAAGAAAACAATCGCAGCGTGCTGCGGGTGGAATCCGATTCGTTTTCACTCGCATCCATACAAGTCTAAGGCTATGTGCCCACGGGACTCTGTATCTACGGATTTTTCTGCATCAAAATCCACAGCTTTCCCCCGGAATCCGCACCTTTTCATAGGTGCGGATTTTGTGCGGATTTGACGCGGATTTTGTTGCGGATTTTGCGATTTTTTTTTTTATTCAATTGAATAGGCAAAATCCGCACGAAAATCCGCAACAATAATTGACATGCTGCAGATTTTTCCGCACGAAAATCCGCACGATTTCCGCTGCGGAAAAATCCACAGCGTAGGCACAGCATTTCCCAAATGCCATAGAAATGGCTGGGGAGTAGCTGTGCTGAAGATTTCTGGAAAATCCGCGGCTTTTCCGCGAGAAATCCGCGGCAAAATCCGCGCATTTTCCGCAGCGTGGGCACATAGCCTAAGGGTGCAGGAGAAACATCGCACTGCACTCGGATGACACCAGAGTGTACTGCAATATATGCATCAGCTGATAATGGAGGAGATAGGGAGATTAGTCCCTCCCTCTCCTCCGCAGCTGTGCGGCAATCGCAGGATCGCATCACAGTATAGTGACACTCAGCTTACACTCGCAGCACAGTGGAAGACGACACATTCTATGCTCTCTCATCGGATGCTAAATGCCCGTGTGTCCTTAGCCTAATCACAAATGAGGTAAGTCAGGTGCTACCACTCAATGCGTAGGTGCTATTGAGGTACACAAATATAACGCAATATAATTGTAACCTCAGCACTCAGATATATTGACAAGAGATAATTTTGAAAATTTTGAAAATTTTTATTTTTGTTTTGATAAACTGCAAAAAGTGCAGATAAGGTATAGCAAACTCGACGTTTCGGCTATGTAAGCCTTTCTCGAGGTTTTGCCTAAAATGTGAAACACAAGTATCAGTATATACAAAATGTACAATATATACAAACAATGTACAATAATGTATACATTATGTGTGCACGTATGTGGAGAGGAAGGAGAAGAGACATGAATCACAGGCGACCCACCAAGCAGAGTAATTTCAGAGGTGCCACATTAGTGCAGTACAAAAGGTTCTGCATAAACATTGAAACATAATATATGTTAGTATAATCCAAAATCAAACCATAAAGGGATCACAGTGAAAAATGACAACATGAGTATGATTTAGGCTGTCAAGTCACAGAAGTATCAGGAGGGATCAGAGTAACATTGATTTGATGCCTGTCATTGAGAAGATTCTAAGGGGTACTTTGCACATTGCGACATCGCTACTGCGATATTGTCGGGGTCAAATCGAAAGTGACGCACATCCGGCGCCGGTAACAACATCGCAACATGTAAAGCCTAGGAGAGAAGATGAACGAGCGTGAAACAGTGAAAAATCGCTGATCTGTGTCACGTCGTTCATTTTCATAATGTCGATGCGTCCGCAGGTACGATGTTGTTTGTCGTTCCTGCAGCTCCACACATCGCTGTGTGTGAAGCCGCAGGACCGAGAAACATCTCCTTACCTGCGCCCGCCGTCCACCGGCAATGTGGAAGGAAGGAGGTGGGTGGGATGTTTACATCCCGCTCATCTCCACCCCTCCGCTTCTATTGGCCGCCTGCCGTGTGACGTCGCTGTGATGCCATACGACCCGCCCCCTTAGGAAGGAGGCGGGTCACCGGCCAGAGCAACATCGCAGGGCAGGTAAGTGCGTGTGAAGCCGCCGTAGCGATAATGTTCGCTACAGCAGCTATCACAAGATATCGCATCTGCGATGGGGGCGGGTACTATCGCGCTCGGCATCGCTATCATCGGCTAGCGATGTCGCAGCGTGCAAAGTACCCCTAACAGTATATTGGTCACAATGGATGTGACAAGCCTTCTGTTTATGCAGAACCTTTTGTACTGAACTAATGTGGCACCTCTGAAATTACTCTGCTTGGCGGTTCGCAGTTTATCAAAACAAAAATAAAAATTTTCAAAATTTTCAAAATGATCTCTTGTCCATATATCTGAGTGCTGAGGTTATTATTATGTTCCTGAGCCTAATAGTTATGAGTTCTATCTGTGAAAAACAAAGATATGAATGTAATACGTATGTGAAAAAATGACGTCTGAATGAGCCCTGAGAATTATACTTTGGCCATACGTCTCTAGTTCTGCCCCTAAACACTATTCCAGCTATGTATAGAGATAAAACTGCAGATGCATAGTAAGATGACAAAAGCTAATACAGAAGATGGAAAGAGGCTTCGGGGCAGACTGACTATCATCCCATATTACTTCAAAATAAAGTAAAATTAGTGACACAGCTTTACGCAAGTATATCTAATGCAACTGAACAATAATGCACCATGCGTGTGAAATATACATTATATAACTATTTTATTTCAGTTTTTGCAAGTGGTGTAATGTAACGCTCAGACCAAATGTGGTCTACATATTGTAGGGTAATAATGACCTAAGATCCTACATGCCTATGAGCACCTGGGAGATGTATAATGCTACTGTAGTAACAGGTGTTATATGCAGCAGTAACTGATTAAATGCGGAATTTGGAAATCCAGTGATCCGATTGACTGCTATACCTAAAGCTCCCATGTTCCCTTAAAATGTTAAGGTTTTCCTCATCATGGTAATATCTGATCACAAAAATACTAATAAATATCTTACCCAGAGTTCCGGAAAATGATGTCACCTCCCCTGGCCCATGCACCATGATCATTATTCTTGAAGGCTATGAGTCTGTCAATGAGAGCGGGCACCCGAGGCTTGGCTGGGTCTGAATCCTGGTGAGGACGGAAACTAAGAAATAAATGAAACCATGTAACTTGATATACGAGAGATGAGACAATTGATATGAAAAGATCAGTAGTATCTGAGAATGATATATAAAGAAATTTATCTAAGGCACCAGAGTTAGAAATATGATGTTTCGGCCATGATAAGGCCTTTATCATGCCCAGATATAAGAATAAGAATGTTGTATTCCTTATACCTTGGCATGACATATGCTGTATTGTGGCTAAAACACACTTGTCTTAGCCTTTGTATTTTGACCGATAAAGAATTGATCACGGGATTGCTCTGATGCCTTGGATATATGTCTTTATAGATTCATCAGCAACTAGGTGGGGAGTTGTCCCAAAGAAGCATTGAGCTAGTGGAGTTGTGTGTAGAGCGTCCATAAGAGTATCAGATTAAAGGGTAGTCACACAGCCGTATGACTTGTCCGAGGATTGCAGTTTTGGTGGCTCTCCAGACGCAAAAAGTGTGTTAGCGTGTATTTCTATGCAGCTATTGCGCTCAGGTCTGGAGAGCCATTAGTCAGTCCGAGAACTGCGATGCGATCTTTGGATGAGTCTTACTTCCCCTGATACATAGTTATGGTACATTAACACATAATTTTACTCTACTTATGCCAAACATAATGCAATACCCCTAACTAATTAACCAATATCCTTTAGGGAACAACATTGTCAAACACAATCTATCATGATTCTGAGTAGCACAGAGGCCAATGAGAATCAATACTCACCGAGCATTATCTACTGTTAGATATTCTCTAGGGTTTTCTGCACTGGCCACTGTTGTCTTCACACCTTTCCCAATAAATAAACCAGCCTAAAGAAAGAAAAAAATTCAGAACGTAAGTTAAATAACATTTATAAAGTAGCTACATGTCAGAGTATTCTACTGTAACTGTAGACTTACCTTAAAGTTGGAATGTACTCTGTTGTTGAGGAATATTCCCAAAGGAGTAAATTCTGAATGCCCTTCTGGATACAAGCCCTCCGAGAGACCAGACGGTACTCGATGAAATATAAACCATATACCGACATCCTATATAGAGGCCAAGAAATAATGATTCAGAATGGATATCAACATGAAGGACCATTGTTGGATAACTCTGAACCCTTCAAATGCTACAATAAAGTATCAGACTTCTACATGGAGTTGCCCCTACTCACCTGAGCTCCACCTGCGGCGTTCCCAATTAGATTGTTATTAGGGTTTGAAATCCAAAATGTACTGACAGCCCTAGAAATAGTAAGAAATATTACCAAATACGCCACACCGGTTGACCTTCATGCCGTGTAAAACTATTCTTTTCTTTAGATTATTAATACATGATAATTTGCATGTTTATAGAATATGTTACATGTAAATATTTAATTACTTTTATGCACACTAGTTAATTAATTACCTTAAATAAACTAATATGTAAGAGTATTGCATTTTCCAAAGCTTACATGCATTCTGCACTGGGCACGGGGATATAATCTCCATAGACATGATCACGCATTGCCAAACACATAGTCTCATTGCGATCTGTAGGCAGGATAGTGCCGGCCTTTGTGACCAATCCTAAATTATGGTAGAAGGTGTTCTTTTGCTCCACACCGTCTTCTAAGAAAAAGCAGTGGCCAAGTGTGTCATAGCCTATTGTATCTCTTATCTGGAAGGAGAGAAAAAATATAAAGTCTCATATTCTAAAACTAAAGAGAATGGTCAGAAACACAAATAGTATGGTCATACCAAGAGGCCATGGGTTCCATGAATGGCGACACATCTGGAGAAGCAGTGATGGATGGCCAGATTATCAACGTACGATGGAGGGTTGTATCCACCTTCTTCATCCACAGCTCCTGTCATATGAAAATGGACCGGGTAACTTCCTAATATCTGCTGCCCCATGTTGGTGATCTCCACTCCTGATAGGTGAACCGAAGCAAAGTGTCTTTGAATCTACAGAGAAGAAGAGACATAAATTAATATTTAATTAAAAAAAAAGTAAACATTGATGTCCCAGGTTGTCCTAATGTTTCCGGAGCTTTTATTATTTGGGATAAAATCTACATAGGAGTAGGTGGAAGACAGCAACTCTATCACTAAGAGAAGTAGTGGACCGGCTACAGCTCATCATGCTCTATGAGAAAATTGAGGCATTGAGACATGATGAGCTTGAACGATTTTGGGCAATCTGGGACCCGTGGTTACAGACCCATAACTCTGATGGTTTATCTTCTGTGGTTGCTCGCTCTGTTTAATATCATGTACCATGCGAGCAAGCAAACGTCCCTGTTAGAATCTAGACCCCAATGACTGCCGTATGTTGACTGAGTTATTGCACTTATTGGAACATTATGTTTGATCTCACTTTCCATAAGCTCTATACATCTTGGAGATGTACCTCCCGATTCCATCATCCCCTGATAACCCTTTTATGTTACCCCTATTTTTTTCCTAGTTTATCTGTATGCTGGGAGAATTAATTGCTAGCAACTCATGTGTTGGAATGGAGACTCCTGCGTGAGGACAAAATATGGACTTTCCCTGCGTGCTCTCTCCCTATCCTCTTTTACAACCTGTTTTTCTCAATAAAATCTGTTGAAACTAAAAAAAGTAACATCTAACAAATTATTTGCAAATTGCTTTTTGTAGAATGCATACCGATAATGGAAATGACAGGATTACAGTATTGAGACCATAAGAAAACAGTAATCCTGGTTCATAACAAGTTAACACATTTCATTTATGTTTAAGTGAAAATTTTGGAGCTTAAGGTAATAGAACCCATTGAAGTTTATGACTAGAGATGAGCGAACCAAACACAGACTTTACAAAAAAAAAAAACAGAGTTCGGGTACTTTACGTATGCAAAACACTTGCGCAAGTGTGCGCTCGGTGCTCGGGTACACTCGGTGCTCATCTCAGTGCGAGCCGCTTGCAGTGATTGATCAGCTCATACTGGGGGTCACAACAGCATAGTCGGTTGTAGTGTGTATTCCCCCCAAAAAATAGAAAAACTTTGCCCACCCTTCCCTGGAAGTGATCTGTTTATGGCTGGCTTTAATGTGGGCAGATACCCCAACTGCTCAATTAGTGACTTCCGTTGGGGTTCAGGTTAAGTCAGTGTCCCAAACCGAACTTTATCTAAAGTTGGGCTGCACACTCCGAACCGAACTTCCACAGATCTCATCAGACAGCTTCATATAATAACAGGTGATCTCTGGGCCTAACTATCTGTAATTAAAGTCTATATTAAAATTAAAAATAACTCGAAATTATTATTTTTTTATGCTCTGGACCCAGGATAACATTGAATAAGTGCAAAATTAGTCTTTTTATGCTGCTACAATAGAGATTGCTGCAGATGTAGAAAGAAATGTGGAGGATATGATCATTTCTATAAAAACGGTCTTTCTATTTGTTTCTGATCATCAACAATGGGGAGCATCACAGTTCAAAAAGCACCACAGTCTAACGAAGTGAGCAATATATTTTACCTTAATTTGGCCCCCAAAGGTGTCATAATTGAAAAACTGGCAATGGTTGTCACCATAACAAGAGGCTTCCATTTCCCCCTCGATACGAATATTCCTTGTGAGAAGTCCGACCTCTGCTCTCATATCAACGCCATCAACTACTTCTCCAATGTGTAGGTATAGGGGGACGCCTGGAGAATAGAATTTACAACTGTTTTAAAAATAAGCAGTCACTCCATATTACAGTGGTACCTCGGATTTCGTTGACGTTGGTTATGGTTGGTTTCGGTTTTCTTTGATTGTCTTCAGACGGATTATCAATGAAAACTGAGTTATCACTGTATTTTACTTTGATCCATATAACATAAAAGTGTTCTCCCAAAGAAAGGTAAAATAGCTTATTTAACAGAGCACACTAAATACACATATTTTGTTATATTTTATCAGTTATAGGGTTACAGGGATGATGACTGTATGGTTAGACCGATTGGGCAGCATTTCTTTACAGTGCAAAAAAAAATTAAATATGAAATGTGCTTTGCACGTAAGCACTTTGCCTTTTTAAGACAGCGGGAAATTATATATTGGATCTCAAAAACAATATTCCATTTTATATGCTCATTAGGAATCTCTTTGCTATAAATTATAATTTATATTTATATATATTAAATCCCTTATACTATTGATAGAATAGTAAATAAAAAATGTGTGCGATATTATTTATATGTGTTAAGCTAATAATACATCTTCACAGCAGGAGGAAAAGAGAGCTGGTCACAGTCTAACGTAAATGTCTCATGATTCCATCTAGTGGCCAATATAAGAACTGCAATATTTCCTAAATGATTATATAGGTATACTAATAATAAAATGTGTAAAATAAATACCAATATCTAAAACTGGGTATTAAAATATACAATTATTTATAATTTATATATGTACAATTATTTTATATATAGTATAATGAATATATGAATAAATATGGACAGAGGAAGAGAGGTAAAGGCTGCAATCATTTCTAATAACTGGGCACTACATGTAAACATATGAAAGGTAGATGTAATAAGATATGGAGCACACAGCAAACCATGAATCAATTGCCTTGATGAGAATAAATGGTGTTAGTTTGATTATAAGTGAATATTCCATCTCATAGTAATTCATTATATGATATGATTGTAAGGGAAAATTGCAGATGATTTTCTGATAAACATCAGGAAGTTACTGTCCTGTGAAATTTAGGATGATTAATGATTTTAAGCTGAGACTTTGCAAAGTATTTTCTTACCATCAATTTTAACCTGATTGCTTTTACATTCGGGGCAGTGAAGCAGATTGAATTCTTCAGCTTGATGCATTGAGTAATCAGTGCTGGCAATGACTATCCTGTTACCAGGCAACCAACTTGTGCTATCATCCGCCAATGTCAGGATGACGCCCCTGGACACCGCCACTCGGAACCCATTCCGCGGAACTCCTGATAGGTGAGAGCAGAAGTGTGAGAACATGGGACAACCAGATCACACCTCCCGAATATCACTCTACAAACTGGAAATGAGTGTTTAGTCTGACGTAGCCTACCGGATCGGCGTCTTTTCACTTTAGATTGTGCTGATAATAATATTTATCACTAGTATAAAGACAATTACACAGAATATATTTGTTTGAGAAAGTGCAACTATTGGAAATTTGGCAAACTTATGCTCCTATGTAATGTCAACATATTCTGCATTACGTTATTATGATATTTCTATTCTACCGGTACAAGCAAACCTTAAAAATGGTATAAATATTACAAGTTATATATGTGACACTATGTTGTTACCTTTTATCCATCCGCTGTAGGCCGTAACGGTAAAATGTACTCCCCCGTAAGTCTGAAACTCTCTTGTGGCAATCGCTAGTCCAGTGGTCCCATTGGTTTCATAGTGTTTTCTGTCCTCATTTACTTTTAATGGTCCTTCTCCTAATATACCAACCAGTGCCCATGGCTGTCTACAAAAACATACATAAAAATTTATCACATCACTATAAAACCCGAAAGAACGTTACATAATATTATAAAATAAGTTCATATTGTCTATAATGATAGCATAGTAGATGTCTCCCTTCGCTTCCATCAGCACCATATATTGTAAGAAGCCTTCATCTCTATGCCAAGCAGATGTTTTGATCATACAGCACCATGTATGCACTCCATATTGTATAAAATGGATAATTACATACTTGAACCTCCATAGGATTAGACTGTCAGAGTTGCAAATTATTATAAGCAAACAAGAACTGAAAACCAAGGAATTCCTTGCGTGTTTCAGATCTGCTCAACCTGTAACTCATCCAATGCTAAGTAAATATTTGGAGCAAAATACATTAGTGCGTAATTGTGTGATAAGGGAACGTGTGATGCAAGTGATGGCAGCGAGAATAGACCCTGTGCAGGTATTATTGTAGACGCGTCTCTACCCTGACTCCCTTCTCACATTCTTCACATTGCTGTCATTTTTGAGACGCAGAAATGAGGTCCAGGTAACTTGGTGTTAAGGAGTCTATCCCTGATATCTTATCAGCAGCCCAGGAGCTGTCCATGGTAGACGCCCGAGCTCCTGCATGCTCCACTGGAGAACCTCTACACCAGCTAGAAGGGTTTCCAGCAGACATATGGAAAATGCATCAGCTCTGGAAAACGCTTCATTACCAGAATCAATAAACATCTGTTCAGACATTATAATAAAGATTAAAAACAACAATTCAACCTAACGAATCATCCTGAAGTATCCCAACAATATAGCATCCTAGGAGACAGCACCCTGACTACTTATCTAGAGCTCGATAATATACTTATATACTTAGGCTGAATCTCTGTTCAGCCAAGGAATCCTTTCTTATATAGCTTTAGACTAGCGGTCAAAACAGCCTAACAAACCCAGCGGTATTCATAATGACATATTGTATTGATGCCACTTCTCCAGTGGCAATACTGGGGAAGTGATATACCAGCGATGTCATCTCAAATACACAGAGGGCCAAAGTTAAAAACTTGGATAAAAGTCGTGGGCTAACCTACTCGGGGGACCCATCTTGTGCTCCATACAGAATAATGGGCCCCATATAGTCCTCCATACAGAATAATGGGCTCCATATAGTCCTACATACAGATTAATGGGCCCAAAATACTCCTGCTTACAGAATAATATGCCCCACATAGCGCTGCATACAGAATAATGGGCCCACATAGTTCACCATACAGAATAATGGGCCCCATATAGTTCTCCATACAGAATAATGGGCCCCACATAGCTCTCCATACAGAATAATGTGCCCCACACAGCCCTCCATAAAGAATAATGGGCCTCATATGGCCCTTCATACAGAATAATGGGTCCTACATAACTTTCCATACAGAAGAATGTACTCCACAAAGCCCTCCATACAGAATAATATACTCCACATAGTCCTCCATAGAGAATAATGTACCTCCAATAGCCCCCCTTATAGAATAATGGGCCCCACATAGCCCCCTTATATAATAATGGGCCCCACATAGCTCACCATACAGAATAATGGGCCCCACATAGCCCTCCATACCAAGGAATGGGCGCTTGGCATGTAGGGCTAAATAAAATCAGCCTGTGGCCAGAGTTTGCCCTATGTGTGGTCTACTGAGACTGTGCTGATGCCTGGAATTACAGAGGTAAGTGAGGACACCCCTGATGTCACTCACCAGCAATCGTTCTGAATAATTATTTAACACATTGATCAATGATAATGGATTGAAGCAGAATAGCTGTCCAGTCAGGGGCTTAGGCAGTCACTATGAGGCAGACATTATATGTACATTTCTCATTCATTTCTAACAAAACAGACTAAAATGTATATATATGGTCTTAATGATGACCAACAATAGAAAATGCTTTTCCCCATATAGATGTCTTCTAGTAAAATGTTGCTCCAATGGCTCCACAGTTCATGTTCATTTTTATCTGAATTTCTCTGTTCTGTCACATCCACAAAATAGAAAGAATTTACATAATCAACCTATTGATTTCAATGGGATCCCGTCCAATCGGTGGGCTTTAAATTTCCAATTTTTATGGAGGGTAGAATGACCTAGACTTCTATACAATCATGAAATCTGACAGATTCAGTTGAAATCAAACTTATTAGGATCCATTATTCTTATTTTTTAACACTAGAACTACTGAGGTAGTCATTTTGACTACTTTGCGCCATGTATTTCTATATAGGTGTCACGAGTCCAGTAGTTCTAGTGTTAATCCATTCAGAACAAATCCACGATAAAGATAAAGTGTGATCCATGGGTGATCCGAGCCTAAAACGCCCAACTACAACCATTCTGGTATGTGTTTGGTCTGAAATCTATGAGAAAACAGGGCCCCGGTCAAACAAGCCCTATCCAAACTCATCATACTTCATTAACTGGAGTAATTGTACTGAAACTACAAATCCTAGCGTGCTGGAACTTGTAGTCCCACACATTTATATGTATAACCCATGCTGACAATTTACTACATAGTTGATAGACACATGAGGTGGCATGCATTTATTATAATGAGGTAACATAAGGTCATAGACGGTACCTGTAGCCCAGATGATAGATGTATCTGCTGCTCAGAACTTCTCTCAGATATCTTCTCACATCAGGACTCAAGCTCTTTGCTGCCGAGTCTCCGACTGCTGCGGCCACCACCTTACCAGGACTCTGCTTGGATAAGAAATCTTCCAGCCTCCTTCCTTCTTCCAGAAACATGTGGGTATCAAATCTCTCAGCAGCTTGAACATGACCAGTCTCTGGATCAATAATCCTTATATTGATACCCCGGCTTCCCCAGTGTTTTTCCCATTTGTATGATCCATAGGGGAGGCCACCAGGGTGCAGAGTTGCATCTAGCTGTGTCCATGATAAAGGTCTTCTTCCATGTAGTTCCAATATTCCGCCTTCATCTACACCAATAAACTTCTTCCCAAAGTCACCTATGTCATCCCCCTCGGTGGACTTTCCATACAGAGATATAGTTGCGCCAGAGCTATAGGGACACTGAGCTGACCCAATGTGTAGAGACCCACCATTTCTAATTAGGATATACTGGGTTCTAAGAGTTATTGGTATATGGTCATCAGCAAAGACTAAAGACCCTGAAACACAAAAATCAGTGCTATAAAACCTGAATACGCACAGATCTCAGAATATTGAGTCACATCATCTGGTATATGTTTAGTCCACTCTAATGCTGGATGTAACACCGCATTGTTCATTCTAATTAGATGTAAAACTTAAATTGACAGGAGATTAAAGATAGTGAAAAGGTATTTGGCAAAGTTCATCTCAAGCCTTGCCAACAATAGACAGTGAAGGAAAGTGTAATCCAGCAGAAATCAACTAGAAATGCCCCAGGTGCAAACAGTATTTCACACTGATGAATCCCTAAAGCTGAAGGTCATACTTTATGGTAAATTACCATGCCCAACAGGTTACAACCACATATTCTGGCAAACTGCCTATCTTCAATAGAGATTATTTACCTCCATCCTGAATTATCAGTGAGTGAAAGGTGGCTGAGGATTCAAGTCTCAGGGCCAGACCACGTCCTATCACAGCTGACCTTCGTCCATCATGGCCAGGGTGCCACGGGAGGAGATACGGCTTCTTACCAGGACACCTGTCTGCAACACATTTATCTATCATACTCAGAACACTAAAAAAAAACCCGCCACATTGCTGCTGACATGTAGGACAACATATGACAAAGGGGTTTAGGTGGAAGATTTGGAACACACACAGACAGTTTAGCTGTGAGATACAAGAGCTGAAAGCAGAGAAAGCAGCCAAGAAAGCAGCTCAGTCCACCCACCTGTTGCCTTCTGTTTTGGTCCCTTTTTATAGGGCTACTGGCCATCTCCAGGAAGATGAGACTTGGAATAAACGGAACAGTTAAGTGATGGGTGCAAATAACCAAAAAAGTGCTGAGGGGAAACCAAGTGACCAAGGAGAACAAGTCCTGCACCTGCCATGGAACATCTGCCACACTGTGCACTTGCTTGTTACTGGAGCCTTGAGCTCAGGAATGGAAATATCACAGATACAGCCCACCATGTCTGCAGTGCCAGGTGGATGCAGCCCACCATACCTGGAGACCAAGGTGGATACATCCCACCATACCTGGAGAACAAGGTGGATACATCCCACCATACCTGCAGAGCAAGGTGGATACAGCCCACCTTACCAACAGTGTCAGGTGGATACAGCCCACCTTACCAACAGTGTCAGGTGGATACAGCCCACCATACCTGGAGAACAAGGTGGATACATCCCACCATACCTGCAGAGCAAGGTGGATACAGCCCACCTTACCAACAGTGTCAGGTGGATACAGCCCACCATACATGCAGAACACAGTGGATACTGCCCACCATGCCCCCCACCTGCAGTGCCAGTAGTGTGCAGTCTCACCTGTCTGACCTCCCTTGTCTCTTAGAAGTTCCCAGGGATGATGAGAGTTGTAGTTGGAGCTCGGTGGTAGTTCTGGTCCTCGGCGCTGCTGTGTGCTGCTGTGGAGGGTAAACTCTTCTTATATATAGTGTGTGGTGCTGAGGGCTGTCCTCCCTCTGTCTCTTATGTTCCCACCTTTCCTCTATCTCCATCCCTCCTCTTATGTTTCTATCCCTCCGTTTCATGTCCCCCTTTCTCCCGCCCTCTGCCTCCTGAAGTCTGCTGTCTCCGGTAACCCTCCAGCAGTGAGGTCTGAGTGCGCACTCCTCCTCCTCCTCCTCCTCCCTGTCGGTGATGCCGGCACAGGCTGCACATACGGGGGGAGGTGAGGCTGCCGGCACTTGTTGCTGCACACAGCAGGCAGGCACCTGATGGATGCAGGATGATGGGCACCGCACTCCTGACCTGACATAGCGGCACTTTCCACCTTTCACAGCCAAACTCTTTCTGCAGATTACCACCTGGCCACAGAACTGCCACTTTCTGGCCATGACCAGCGCATTAACACTATAGAGAGTCCATAAAATGCCTGACTATGATTAGTGCACAGAAATACAGCTCCAGAGGCAAAACTGAAAGCAGAATTGACCAGATGTAGCAGAGCTGAGTACTGTGACCCTGCCTGCTGTAATAGAAGAATAAAGCTTATAGTCAGCACTGTAATATCCCAGCATGAATCAGCCCCGGATTCAGCAACATTGTATACCATAATGGCAGGAACAGCTATATGCTTATATGATAATTGTACAGGGTTCATGTACGTCTCCATAACTTTCTTCAATTGTATAGGATAGTGCAGAATAATATACATTTCAATGCAAAGGACCACCACAAAAATGTATAGTGTGCGGTATACGTTTTCTTTTATAATAGGACTCTATGGCGTTAGTTAATACCGTATATATGTTTGGAGATCTTTATCATATATACTGATATCAGCTCAGACACAATTGGCACAGAGTCCTAATGGGGTTCTGAGTCCTAATGCGGTCCTGAGTCCTAATGGGATCATGAGTCCTAATAGGGTCCTGAGTCCTAATAGGGTCCTGAGTCCTAATGCGGTCCTGAGTCCTAATGGGGTCCTGAGTCCTAATGGGGTCCTGAGTCCTAATGGGATCATGAGTCCTAATAAGGTCCTGAGTCCTAATGCGGTCCTGAGTCCTAATGGGGTCCTGAGTCCTAATGGGATCATGAGTCCTAATGGGGACCTGAGTCCTAATAGGGTCCTGAGTTCTAATGGGGTCCTGAGTCCTAATGTGGTCCTGAGTCCTAATGGGGTCCTGAGTCCTAATAGGGTCCTGAGTCCAAATAGGGTCCTGAGTCATAATGGGATCATGAGTCCTAATAGGGTCCTGAGTCCTAATAGGGTCCTGAGTCCTAATGGGGTCCTGGGTCCTAATGGGGTCCTGAGTCCTAATAGGGTCCTGAGTTCTAATTGGGTCTTGAGTCTTAATAGGGTCCTGAGCCCTAATAGGGTCCTGAGTCCTAATGGGGTCCTGAGTCTTAATGGGGTCCTGAGTCCTAATGGGGTCTGGGGTCCTAATAGGGTACTGAGTCCTAATAGGGTTCTGAGTTCTAATGGGGTCCTAATAGGGTCCTGAGTCCTAATGAGGTCCTGGGTCCAAATAGGGTCCTGAGTCCTAATAGGGTCCTTAGTCCTCATAGGGTCCTGAGTCCAGTAGGGTCCTTAGTCCTAATAGGGTCCTGAGTCCTAATGGGGTTGTCAGAGGGGCTCAGCTGTTGCAGAAGCTCCAGGGGCAGAGTGAGTCACACTCAGGCGACCCCACCTCTGCATTCTCTCCTGAATCCTACCACTTGGGATATTGTCTGTCATATAGATGCAAGTCCTAGAAATGGGACCAGCAGATCCAGGACATATCCAGGGCATGGGCTATGAATGGCCACAACTGTTGATTTGCAGAATTGGGATCCTGGGTTTTACTCCCACCACAGACATGTGTATGTTCTCCTGGGTACCTGGGTCACTGCCACGTGGTAACGGTATAGTGCTAGGGAATATAGATAGTGGGACAGTGATGACAATGTGTGTATTGTGCTGCGGAATATGATGACGATATTTAAGCATGATAAATAATAAATATGAATTGATCAGTCCTGGAGCCCTATAGAGGTCAGACCAGCTTCATGTGCACATATGTGAATAATTGAGACTCTCATTATAAATTGTGGCTTTTACACTCAGCGATCTTAGGGAGGATGTTACGATGCCAGTCATATTTATTACTATAGGAGATGCCAGTATGAGGCAATGCCACAGCTTCTTACATTCCTAACCCCTTAATAATCATTATTGTGTCATGGAGCTGTTTACTACACGCATGCTTTATTGTGAAAGCGTTACATAAACCTTAACGCAGGATGCTCTGCTGCCCACAGGCACAATTTCGGCAGAGGGGCTTTCAAAATAAACTAATGCAACATTGTAATAGAAGAATAAAGATTTATTGACAACACTGTAAATATTCCAGCATGAATCAGCACCGGATTTATCAACAGGCATTGGGACGGATGTATCTCAGAGACTACTGCAACTAATAAAACAACGTTTCCTAACAAATAAGGATTATCCCATGTACAAAAATAGTTCTCAAAACAGGAAATATGTCAGATCCAGCACCGATTGTGGGGGCGTCGTTGTCCTGATAGATTGCATTTAAAGGGGTATCCAATATGGCGAATCCCTATATGTATGCGTTGTTAGGAGTAGGGATATCTAATAGGGGGTCTTTTCCACGATCCTGAATAGACAAATGACTCAGACATACTCCAGCTGCCCGTGGATTACATGGATGGCCATTTATCCAATACTATCAATGCCCAATGCCTAGGTGGCCATAGTCTTCGGTTCAGATCAGTAAGTGCATTATAAAAGAGGTTGTCTCGAAAAAAATGGGGGGGGGGATTAGACCTAATATGGAACAAGTATACAATCTTGGCCCATTTTCTTTTGTCAGGTTGTTAAAATTTTCATTTTTCTATTTTTATAGCTGGGTGATGTAACCAATCTGGCCGTCATTAGAACTTCCATCCAGCTTTCTAAAGGGGGCTTTACATGCTGCGACATCGCTATTGATGTCGCTAGCGTTCGCACCCGCCCCCCGTCGTTTGTGCGGCACAGGCAAATCGCTGCCCATGGCGGACAAAATCGTTAGTACCCGTCACACGTACTTACCTTCCTAACTACGTTGCTGTGGCCGGCGAACAACCAATTTTCTAAGAGGGCGGTTCGTGCGGCATCACAGCGATGTCACATGGCAAGCGCGGAATAGAAGCGGAGGGGGAAAGAGCAGCCGCATAAAAGTCACACCCACCTTGTTGTCGGAGGACGCAGGTATGGTGTTGGTCGTCGTTCCTGGGGTGTCACACGTAGCGATGTGTGCTGCATCAGGAACCACAAACAACCTGCGTTCAGCACCAGCAACAATATTTGGGAAATGGACGACGTGTCAACGATCAACGATTTGGTGAGTATTTTGCATCGTTAGCGGTCGCTCGTATGTGTCACACGCAACGATGTCACTAACGAGGCCGGATGTGCGTCACAAATTCTGTGACCCCCCACAACATCTCGTTTGCAATGTCGTTGCATGTAAAGCGGCCTTTAGAGTCCTGAACATGAAATCTGCCTGTATATGGCTCTAGGTGGGAGCAGGAAAATGATCAACACAATTAAGAAAGCAGACTATGTTCTCACTTAGCCACGAGTAGAGATGAATGGACCAGTGGAAATTCGGTTCGGCGGGTGCAGCCGGACTATGGAAGAAGTTCAGTTCTGGACCTGCACTTGATCTCAACCCCAATGGGAGTCACTGATTGGGCAGTTTGTGTCCCCCCCACAAGCAGCCAGTCATAAACAGATCACTTCCAGGGGAGGGTGGACAGGGTTTTTCCATTTTTTTAGTGCACACTACATCCGATCACGCTGTTGTTACCCCCGGTGTGAGCAGTGCAAACACAGTAAGTGGTTCTCCCTGTGCTGAGCACTGAGTGTACCCGAGCACAGCGATGCCCGCGTGAGAGTCAGCATACGTAAAGCATTGAACTCTAAACTCTGCTTTTTTGTAAAGTCTGTGTTTGGTGCAAACACCAAACTTCGGGATCATTCATCTCTAGCCACAAGTTACTTGTAAAAGCCGCAGGTACATGCATCAGGAGGAATTTTCTTTTAAATAAAGTGTTAGTAGGTGACACAGGTTTGATGCTCATATCACAGTTTTACCTGCTAAACCCATGAACGTTCATAAAATTGGCCAATTGCTTTCGGTGGCAAAATTACAAGATAATTATTAAAAAATCAAGCAGGCAAATTAATATCTGAAAATCCTTCCCAATGTCTGTGGCCATAGTTTTGTCTGCATCAAGGCTGGAAACAGAGGAGCATCCAGTAGTGTCCACGTGCTAGTCCATTATGCCCGTCATTGGGGCAGCCTCTAAACAAAGGCAGGGGAGGCACCTGCACTGGACTCAGGATTGAGGGGGGTATTGGTTTTTTGTTATTGCTCCTCCATTTTCTTTTTAAACTCTCGGAAATCGCTTTTGAGTTGTATTAGATTTGGTGCCAAGTAGCCATCGGCTGCCCATCTTCCTTGTAAGCAACTACGGAAGAAACATATTATTACCTCCGTCCATGCGGATACCCGGCTGTTTATGTAATAGGCAGAGAACTATTGAAGCTCAAAATGCAGTTGCCGAAAATCTCTACTGGCAATTTCAGTAATTTGATGTTAATAATGTTCTCCTGAGAGGGAAAACTGCATCCTGCATTGCTGTAATGATAGGTATGTTTGTTATTATTACCTATCTTAGTAAGATGTAAAAATAATAAAATAGTAGCTAAATATATAGTGTATGAAGAGGGGGTCTTATCTCAAATAATAAGGTCCATATGTCGCATATAGGTATCAAAAAGGATGGTTCACTGACTGCATATTAGCCAGAGGAGAGGGCCGCTGCCAGAGGCAGACATACTGGTGATACAACCTGTGCACAGAGGGCCAAGGGGTAAGGGGGTCACTTCTACCTCTAAAACAGGTGAAATTGTGCATTATGATGAGATATTGGGCTACAAAAGGCCATATACTGTTTTTGCCCAGGGGCCCTCTTCTGTCTGTGTCCACCAGTGTTTGCTGCATGTGAACTAGGAGCCTTTACTCAACTTTCCCTCCGAAATAAGCTAAACACAAGGACCAGTTGCTTTATTGTGGATTCATATACACGTTTTCTGGTTTGAGTAGGGCCTGGGATTCACCGACCACTCGTGGGTCTCCTGAGTCCTGACCCAAATTTGACAGCCTTACAGGCCATGCTATAAACAAATAGCAATGGTCAATTCACAATGGACGGTATAATATATATATATATATATATATATATATATATATATATATATATATATATATATATATATATATATTTATATACACAAATATTTATATATGTAGTTAGGATTTGTAAAATGCAGTGGTGTGGATAAGTAGCTGTGACGCCATGTGATATACATTAAAGTGCAGTGTATATACAGCACACTCTTATCTTATATTACACTCATATAATCCAACATCGACCCTGATACATTTATTCCTCGGTCATAAGCACCAGTAACCATGGGACGTTCCTCAGATTAAGTGACACAACACATTTGACACAACCACATTGTTTTAAGTTCAGTCATAGTCTCTCGTTCTCTCTCCTATTGGGAAAGCAGCCGTGAAGCATTAGCCTCTGGCATATTGTGAACTTCATTTATTTGTCCTTGGATGCCCTCCTCTCTCTCTGTACATGGAGCTCTCAGTGAGTGGACAATGAACATAAGAGAATAAGTTCCATGATTTTGTGGATTTTCTCATGACTGCACATTCCCTGCATATCCTAAATGATAATACACTTGCAGGGGACAATGAGAAGACATACCAGAGGTATAAGGGCATGATCACATGTAGCAAATGCATTGTATGTCCTCAGCCGCAGAGGCGTAACTATGGTGGGTACAGGGGCTGCAATTGCATTTGCGTCCTGAAGTTTAGGGGGGGCACAAAAATTCCCTTTGGCTCATATGAAAAAAAACCACTACTATTAAAGATGTGATAGTTGGGGGCCCTGTTGGATATTTTACATTGAGGCTGAAGTTATACCACTCGACACAAGATAGGTGATAAATGCATCCTTGACGGGTGATGGGTGACCAACCGCTGGATCCCATAACAAGCACAAGAAACATGGGGTTCATACTTCCCTACAATGCCCCTAAAACACACACACACACACACACACACATATATATATATATATATATATATAGATATATATATATATATCTATATATATATATATATATATATATATCTATATATATAGATATATATGTACTGTATATATACTGTATATATTAAGGATGTTCTGCTGAACACATATTACACAATGTTACCAAAGGGGCTTTATTTTAAAGAAAGAATAGAATACAACATTTATTAGCACCACTGCAGGAATTTCTGCATTAATCAATAGACATTGTGACAAAATTACCACAGAAGTCTCTGGAACTGATAAACCAAAGTTTCTTAACTTACACAAAGGTATAATTTATCTATAGAAATGGAGAGGTGATAAATGTATGTTCACTGGGGGTCCTCCTGCTGGGACTCCCCACAAGAACAGGGTATCCACGTTTCCTTTTGTGAGTGGAGCAGTAGTAAGTTTGTGGGTGTGTTTGGGGTCATTGTCCTGCTGGAAGACCCATGACCTAGGATGCAAGTCCAGCTTATTGACACTGGGCACTACACTGTGACCCAAAATCCTTTGGTATCTTCACATTTCATGACGCCTCACATACAGTCAAGGAATCCAGTGCCAGAGGCAGAGAAACAACCCTAAAAACATCTTTGAGCCTCCACCATACTTGACTGTAGGTAATGTGTTCTTTTCTTTGTAGGCCTCATACCGGTTACGGGTAACAGTAGAATGATGTGCTTTATCAAAAAAACTCTACCTTGGTCTGATCTGTCCACAAAATCCTTTCCCAGAAGCATTTTGGCTTACTCAGTTACATTTTGACAAACTGCAGTCTAGCTTTTTTATATCTCAGTGTCAGCAGTGAGGTCCTCCTGGGTCTCCTGCTTTAACGTTTCACTTAATACAAATGTCAACTGATAGTTTATGTTGACACTGATGCACCCTAATCATGCAGAACAGCTTGAATGTCTTTGGAACTTGACTGGGGCTGTTAATCCACCATCAGGACTTTCCTGCATTGCAACCTTTCATCAACTTTTCTCTGTCATCCACGTCTAGGCAGATTAACTTCTTGATTATGTTGGGCATTGTGGACAAAGGAACATCAAACTCTTTGGAGATGGACTTGGAATCTTGAGATTGTTGATGTTTTTCAACAATTTATGTTCTCAAGTCCTCAGACAGTTCTCTTTTCCTCTTTTCTGTTCTCCATGTTTAGTGTGGCACACATAGATATATAATGCAAAGATTGAGTAAACCTCTCCCCTTTTTATCTGGTTTCAGGTATGATTTTCATATTACCTACACTTGTTATTTGCCAGAGTGAGTTTGAACGAGGATCACATGCTTGAAACAAAATTGTTAAAGGCTGCTTTACACACTGCGATATCGGTACCAATATCGCCAGCGTGCGTACCCTCCCCCATCGGTTGTGCGACACGGGCCAATCGCTGCCCGTGTCGCACAACATCGCCCGGACCCGTCACACGGACTTACCTTCCCTGCGACGTCGCTGTGACCGGCGAACCAGCTCCTTTCTAAGGGGGCGGTTTGTTCAGCGTCACAGCGACGTCACAGCAGCGTCACTGAACCGCTGCCCAATAGAAGCAGAGGGGCGGAGATGAGCGGGACGTAACATCCCGCCCACCTCCTTCCTTCCGCATTGTGGCCGGGACGCAGGTAAGGAGAGGTTCCTCGCTCCTGCGGTGGCACATGGAGCGATGTGTGCTGCTGCAGGAACGAGGAACAACTTCATTACTGCTGAAGTAACGATATTTGAGAATGGACCCCTATGTCACCGATGAGCGATTTTGCACGTTTTTGCGACGATGCAAAATCGCTCATAGGTGTCACACGCAACGGCATCGCTAAAGCGACCGGATGTGCGTCACCAATTCCGTGACCCCAACGAGATCACTTGAGCGATGTCGTAGCGCGTAAAGCCCGCTTAACTAACAATTTTTGAAAGGTGCCCACAATTTTGTCGTTCCCATTCTTGGGGTTTTATGTGAAATGATGTCCAATTTGACATTTTTTTCCCTCTGTTTTGTGTTGTTCCAATACACGCAAAGGAAACCAACATGTGTATAACAAAACATGTGTAATTGCAATAATTTTCTGGGAGAAATACATTCTGGAACAATTTCAAGGGTGCTAACAGATTTGGCCCTAACTGTAAATACTAATTAATGTTCGCTGTGTGGATTTTGGACCCCCTATTTTCAGAATCCGTAGCTATCATACATTTATCATCTATCCTGTGAATAGTGATAAAGGTTGTTTAAGGGGCAAATGTTTAAGACTCAGATTGCTAAGTTACCAACTGGAACTGAAAATCACTAAGCGACTCTCCCAGTAGGATTTGCTTTTGTCTAAAACCACAGATAACACTGTGGGAAGTAACACAGCTCATGGAAACATCAAACTCTTTGGCCAAGGTATAACATCCTGTCAAACTGTACCCAGTCATAACAAGCACGAGCAACTTCAAATGTCTGATCCCACAAGCAATGTAAAATACACAGTAGGCAAATTAGGCTATGCGGACCTCCAACATATTGAGTTTATGTCTGACCTAGCGGAAATAGGACATGGTAGTGAGAAATCATTTCTGTGGGATTGTAGGTTTGGATAATATGATTGGTGTGACGTTAACAGATTTCATCTGGCTGAATAATATTCACTTCAGTATCCACTTTAAGGAAACCTCATTGAAAAACCTTTTCCTTTCCAATATTCTTTATGCCTTTTTTGCATACGCAGGTTTTTTTCAGCATTTTTTTTATAACTGAAATTATATTACATTTTCAAGGCAGACAAAAAAAAAATAACATGGATATGCCCCACAAGCATGTGAGCGATAGCAAAAAACCATGTATCAGGATGCATATCCTATTATCCACCAACAGAAAGGAGACAAGGAATATAACAAGACAAACATTACAATACTAGACAAGGGGAAGAGGGGTAGGGAGTGGGAAGGTGAGGATATAAGGCATCCATAGAGACCATGCGAGACCACTATTGTTTATTGGCCCAGTAAGTATCCCAAAGCGACCAAACACTCTCAAAGTGATCTACCAAGTTGTTTGACAGAGCTTTTTCAGCATTTTTAAATGCTTGTGAAAAGCAGAGTGAGTGTCAAGCATTTTTTTATTTTTAGGGGACATTTTTTTTCCAAAAATGCCAGGAAAAAACTCAAATTTTGGAGACCAAATTTTAGAGTCCAAAACACCAAAATATAGTAAAAAAAAACCCTGTGGATTCTGGCTTATTGTTAGCTTTCTATTGACTTTGAAGTGATATTGGCCATAGCATTTTTAGCCAAAGAAATCAGTTAAAAACAATAAAAAAAAACGCGTCGTGGTGTGCCGCCCCCGTGCCAGCAGCCGGTGCTGCTCGGAACCGGAACTACGGTGCGGCTCGAGGGGTTCTCCGGACCCGGGGGTCGCACGGACACTAAGAATAAAAGGGGACATATTTATACGGAATTGGTTGTAAAATGTCTGTGACGCCACCCACGGTGTGTGGTAAGATGTAGCACCACTGCTGCCGTTGTGGGGCTCCTGGGGACGTTGGGCTGGCAGCTGGATGTTAACCTCTCCGTGGGTAGGGATGGATGTCCCGGCACCCAGTGTCTCTATGCTGAGGATAGTGAGTGCAGGGGCCGGCGCACCCAGCCAGGCCGGGGATGCTACTCACGGTTGAAAAAAGCACACAAGTCCTGTGGTAAACCAAGGTGATGGTGGTGGCTGCCGCAGACGGGTGTATCTGATCCCACACCCGGGTTGGTAGTCAAAGTCTCTCTCCTCTGCACTCAGAGTGTTGTAGGCAGGACTTCCCAATGTGAAACGCGGGAGTCTGCTCCCGGTCCCTTGGTTGGGAGCTGTGCCCGTCTGACGCTGACCCTTGGGATCTACAAGCCCCTGGCGGTTGCCCTATCCCTCTATGTGGGTGGTTGTCTACTTTTCGGGACTTAGGTTGGAACAGGACCTAAAATCCTGCCATCAATTGGTTAATTAGCTAGGCCGTCGGTGCCGGTCCTGGCTTCAGGATCCAAGTACCCCCTCTGTGCACACGGTTTCCGGGTCGGTTCTCTGGTGTCGGTACCGGTGGGCTCCAACCCTGTCCGGGTCCACCTCGGATCTCCGCAGCCGTCTTCCCGTCTCCTGCAGACTCTGGCTACCATCTGCCACCTAGCCAAGGTGTCAGGGCTCCGACCTTGGCACCTGTCAGCTTGCACCTCCACTCCAAACTTCAACTTAAACTGATCTGACTGTTTTCCCACCCCGGGCTCTCCAGACCCCTAGGTGGGCGTTCCCTATCCACCTGGTCCCGCCCACTGGTGTGTCTGTCCTTCCCTGAGGGGGGGTAACTAGGGTTTCAGGTCGGCTGATTTAACCCTTCATGGGATATTTGTTATGCGGGGGCCTACATGTACATCTACCTGGTTTTCCAGGGCACTACAGTTAGGTCCAGAAATATTTGGACAGTGACACAATTTTCGCGAGTTGGGCTCTGCATGCCACCACATTGGATTTGAAATGAAACCTCTACAACAGAATTCAAGTGCAGATTGTAACGTTTAATTTGAAGGTTTGATCAAAAATATCTGATAGAAATTGTAGGAATTGTACACATTTCTTTACAAACACTCCACATTTTAGGAGGTCAAAAGTAATTGGACAAATAAACCAAACCCAAACAAAATATTTTTATTTTCAATATTTTGTTGCGAATCCTTTGGAGGCAATCACTACCTTAAGTCTGGAACCCATGGACATCACCAAACGCTGGGTTTCCTCCTTCTTAATGCTTTGCCAGGCCTTTACAGCCGCAGCCTTCAGGTCTTGCTTGTTTGTGGGTCTTTCCGTCTTAAGTCTGGATTTGAGCAAGTGAAATGCATGCTCAATTGGGTTTAGATCTTGACTTGGCCATTGCAGAATGTTCCACTTTTTTGCACTCATGAACTCCTGGGTAGCTTTGGCTGTATGCTTGGGGTCATTGTCCATCTGTACTATGAAGCGCCGTCCGATCAACTTTGGGCAGTTGGCTGAATCTGGCCTGAAAGTATATCCCGGTACACTTCCGAATTCATCCGGCTACTCTTGTCTGCTGTTATGTCATCAATAAACACAAGTGACCCAGTGCCATTGAAAGCCATGCATGCCCATGCCATCACGTTGCCTCCACCATGTTTTACAGAGGATGTGGTGTGCCTTGGATCATGTGCCGTTCCCTTTCTTCTCCAAACTTTTTTCTTCCCATCATTCTGGTACAGGTTGATCTTTGTCTCATCTGTCCATAGAATACTTTTCCAGAACTGAGCTGGCTTCATGAGGTGTTTTTCAGAAAATTTAACTCTGGCCTGTCTATTTTTGGAATTGATGAATGGTTTGCATCTAGATGTGAACCCTTTGTATTTACTTTCATGGAGTCTTCTCTTTACTGTTGACTTAGAGACAGATACACCTACTTCACTGAGAGTGTTCTGGACTTCAGTTGATGTTGTGAATGGGTTCTTCTTCACCAAAGAAAGTATGCGGCGATCATCCACCACTGTTGTCATCCGTGGACGCCCAGGCCTTTTAGAGTTCCCAAGCTCACCAGTCAATTCCTTTTTTCTCAGAATGTACCCGACTGTTGATTTTGCTACTCCAAGCATGTCTGCTATCTCTCTGATGGATTTTTTCTTTTTTTTCCGCCTCAGGATGTTCTGCTTCACCTCAATTGAGAGTTCCTTAGACCGCATGTTGTCTGGTCACAGCAACAGCTTCCAAATGCAAATCCACACACCTGTAATCAACCCCAGACCTTTTAACTACTTCATTGATTACAGGTTAACGAGGGAGACGTCTTCAGAGTTAATTGCAGCCCTTAGAGTCCCTTGTCCAATTACTTTTGGTCCCTTTGAAAAGAGGAGGCTATGCATTACAGAGCTATGATTCCTAAACCCTTTCTCCGATTTGGATGTGAAAACTCTCATATTGCAGCTGGGAGTGTGCACTTTCAGCCCATATTATATATATAATTGTATTTCTGAACATGTTTTTGTAAACAGCTGAAATAACAAAACTTGTGTCACTGTCCAAATATTTCTGGACCTAACTGTATATTGGCATCTAATGTGGCATCATGAATTCAATGGCTGGTGTATGGTACAGTGTGTACACGGGGCGATAAGCTGCCAGCTGCTCCTCTTTCTTATCTCTATATCACAAATATGCAGCTTTCCTATTGTTCTATTCTTCTATCAAGCCCAGCTTGACTTATATTCACATATGATCATATTTACCAGCCTGCCTTAATAACTTTTCCCTGGAGATGATATAGGAAGCCTATTGCAGTGCTAAATCAAGTAATCTACTCCCAAGTACGTCTACATTTGCTTACATGTTGCATATCCATGGAGAACCCTCTATGTACATTCTGCATATGTGGACCTGTTCCCTGTCAATAAAGTCATGTCTACTAGACCCCAGTCGCTAAATCTGCTCTGAGACCTATAAACCCGATTTGTTTGCGTCAGGTAACCCATTAGGATATGCACAATTTTCCATAAAACCTTCTACAGAATCACTATGATCAATATTACAGCACTGATTGTTGCTGAATGGAGTACAATGTGGTTCTTTTGCACTGCCATGAATAACCAGACGTGATGAGTTCCAATAAATCTTCAGAATACTATACAGTTTATTTATCTACGCGTTTCAAGGCTTACTTACCTCTTCTTCAGGATAAACAATGGTTTTATCCTGATGAAGAGGCAAGTGAGTCCTGAAACGCATAGCTAAATAAACCATTTATTGATTTATTGGACTCATCACGTCTGGTTATTCACGACAGCGCAGAAGAACCACATAACACTCCATTCAGCATCTTTTCAGTGATTTTACCAGTGGGTCTGCACCAGTAGTGCCTCATACAACCACTTCAGGTGATGATCTTCACTTTTGTCACATCTATTAACCAGTTAAGACCCTATTGGGCTATCTTTCTGCCCAAGTCATCTCCAGCACTTATTGATGTGATATATTGTCAAAGTTATCTCATCTTTTCTCCAATTTGACAAAGTGTTTGGACAGTCAAACTATATTCCCAGTTAACGGCAATGAATATGTCTCACAAGTCTTCAGGGGATATGCAGTGTAGAGGTGACCATGCTATGATGAGAGACACATATTTGGCAGAATATAGCAGCTGGGCCTCTCTGGAGGGTTAGGATATTTCCTGTATGGTACCTCCCATAGCTGCATCTGTATCCGTGTGGATGCACAAGCAATGGGCAGTTATCAGTCTCTCAGCACCACTGCCCAATCAGTGGGTGTGATCCCAGAAACTTTCCGCTAGGTACAATGAGTTTGTCATATCTCCATTTCTGTAATATAAACCAGATACTGGCTTAACCTGTTCTTTGCCACATTCCACTTCTATCTGCCGTTTCCTGCACTTCTTTGAGCTGATGATAAGTGTACGGTCGAGATAACATACTCTTCAGTGAGAATGTATTATTTCACTGCAGGGACTTGCACAGTAATAGAAACAGTGTGCAGTGATTTATGAGTGATCCCTGACTCCACCACAGGGGGCAGCAAAGTATCTCCTTTACAATGACCAGAGCTAACCTCAGTGGTCATACATTGTGCATTGTGTAAGGCAGACCTGAGCATATGAAAATATCTGCAGAAGACAAACCCTCTGTGTGCATAATCCTGCTATCCAAACATCTCTTCTAAAGAAACCGAGAAAATAAATATCTACACAGTTGTAAAAGCTCAAGGTTATTTCTGGATCCTCTACTTTTTATGTGTGTAATATTTATTTACTTCATTGTTTGGTATTTATTTTCACACTACAGCACTGTAGGGATAAGGGACACATTGGGTTCTGATAACGATAAGGATAAAATACTGTGCTACTTATATGTACATGTGTCTTCAGAAGTGTGCCAATGCTTCATTCATTGTCTAATTGCTGGTACTGCTCTTTTACAGCTCTGCATCGTGGACCCCCATCGTCAGGATCAGTGGAGTTCCCAGCAGTCAAATCTCATCAATCAAAAAGTTATTAATGCAGTGAATATCCCTGGTTAAAATAAAGATTCCCCGGTGGCTTGGTATGTAAAAAACCAACAACAAGAAAGCTATATTCACCTCCCGGCACTCACCAGGATCCAGCACAGGTCGTCATGTGATGCCCCTGGACTATTCAGGTCGTCACAGGGTACTGCACAAACTGCCCTCCCCGTGCAGTATTAAAACCCCCATGGTTCTGGGAACCTAACCTGCAGTACGGCCTCCACCAGCATTCACAAATCCTAGATACACTTTGCACCACACCTGTCAGGCACACCAGTGGGCTGCTGAAGCAGGAATAGGGCCGCCCACCTAGGGATCAGACAGGGAGGTGGGAGTTGTCAAGTCAGTTCAGTGGTAGCCCTAGAGCTGTGAGGAGCTCTGAGGAAGCTGGGAGTTGGAGCTCCCAGGGGAGAAGGAAACTAGGTCACAGACGGTGGTGTGGACCTAGAGGAGTCGGACCCCTGGCCGCAGGGGATTGAGGCTAGGTGCAAGGGACCAAGGACATCAAGGAGGATGGTCAGCAGCCTGGTCCTATCACCGGTCCGGGACCTAAGGCACGATGGGTTACACGGACCCTAGGTCAGGCAGAAGCTTCAGGCAACCCGACAATTAACCTGCGGAGAACGGGGCCTTTATGGACTGTTCCCACCAGCTCAGAGATCGGGGGCAATAGCGCAACAAGGAGGATAGGGCTTTCCTAGCAAGGAGCCCACTGAAATCCCAAGCGTGAGCTCTTGAGAGCAGGCTCCTCCACTTAGCCACAGTGGGGAGCGAGGCCCGGACAGCTCCAAGCTACCGGGCCACAACGGACAATCTAAAACTTAGTGCCAGTAGGCAGGTTACGGAACACCGGCAGTACTATAGGAGACAGGACCCAGACGAGCTCCCCTTGAGAGGCAACGGCGTTCAGAGACTCGGTTTACCCTGTTGTCAGCGTCTGCTTCATTGCTGAGTAAGTACCCGACTGACCCCTGCACTGCGTCCCCGCATCAACCACCAGAGTCCCTGGGGCCTACCCCTACCCGTGGCGGGCAACGTCACCTAGCTGCCCCACTCCATCACCCCGGGTACTCCCAACGGCAGCGGCGGTCTTCCCAATTACTGCACACCACGGGTGGCGTCACGAACTATACCAAATCCCCTGTAAATACTCCCTTTCCATTTAAGTGTGGCCCCTAAGCCTCCGGGTCTGGAGACCCTTGAACCACGAACGATCACCACCCCCAGAGCCAAGCGATTCGATCCGCTGCAGGGGCGGCACAGTTACATGGTCTCAGTTTACACCAGCAGGAAGTTGTCCCCGTTCAAACCATCACTGAGACCAGTGATTGGCCACCGTGTTCAAGTAACGTTCGAGGAGCGTCATTGGTGACATCACTAATGATGTGCTGCGGAAGTCCACTGATTGCAGCAGTCAATCACAGGTCGCAGCGGTCCAGTGACAACTTCCTGCCAGAGAAAACTCAGACTATGTAACGGCCTGTACAGGATCCTGGTAATGAAGGGTAGGAAAACATTCCCCTCTGAAAAACTCCAGTAATTGGTCTTCTTACCCAAACAGTCACAGGCTATAAAAAGAAGATGCGTGCTACACACGGGTAGACATAAATGGTCCTGTCACTTTTCTGAGAAGTGTTGCTGACTTCAATTTTCAGACGAGTTAATTTTTACAAATGAAATGTAAAAATGTCCCAGGGTATGTTGCCATGATCAGTATTTGGTAAGTTTTTGACGGTGCCTGTTTTTGGTATGTCAAAAACGCAGCGTCTTAGGCTATGTGCACACAAAGGTAATATAATGCGTAGGCTCTGGCCTTCTTTGACCTTTACCTGTGCCTTAGCAGGTTAGAGCAAGGTGCGAGTGCGCAGAAGTGCAACAGAGGACACTGTGTGGATGACATACTATGCATCATCCACACGTCATCCAGACATGTGCGGGTATTACCGCAGTCTCACCACTGAAGCCCTCGCTAACCGGAGAGACATGAACTTGGACATATTTATATGTCCAAGGTCGTGAAGGGCTTATAGTTACTCACTACACTCCTAGCTGAATTCCTTAAGAGGTGTAGTTCAGTGTTCACCAACTCAAGTCCTCAAGGCCCACCAACAGTGCATATTTTCAGGATTGCTTTGGATTGCACAGGTGATAATTTAATTACCTGCGCAGATGATGATTCCAACAGCAGTGCAATGCTAAGGAAATCCTGAAAACATGCACTGTTGGTGGGCCTCAAGGACTGTAGTTGGGGAACCCTGGTGTAGTTTCCAGAATGGATTCACTTGTAGGGGGTTTCTGCTGCTTTTGGGGGATCTTCAAATGCAACATGACGTCTGGAAGAGCCCTGCCCTGTGCCCCCCAAACAGTATTTTCCATCACATATGGGGTATCCCTGTACTTAGGTGAAATTGCACAATAAATTCTATGGTGCACTTTCAATAAATTGTATGGACCACAGTTATGATCCAGTAACCGTGGAAGATTACAAAAACTCCCATTAGTGGAAAAACAGCAAGAACAACAAGAGTAGTTGTAACCTGGGCTGATCGCTATCCCCTATCTATCAGACCATACTGGAAGTAGCCATGGAGCGTTCCTAAATACCTAGATGCCTCATCACAGCCTAAGAAACTAGTTACGCCTCACAGATAGAAATGAGGAAATCTACCTTCCCTCAGGAAAGTCCCCAAAGAAGTAGACAGCCCCCAACATATAAAGATTACGGTGATGTAAGAAACCACGATACACAGATAGGAAAAATAGATTTAGCAAAAGCAAGGCCCAACTAACTAGATACAAAGGAAAGGAAAGGAAACTGATTGTGGTCAGTACAAAATCCCTGCATAAAGATACCAATCTCCTGATAATAAAAATGGCCCTGGAGGTCGAACGACCTCAGCCCCACTATATCACGTACTCTTGTAAATAATGGGAGAACAAAATACTAAAAAGAACACAAACATACAAAAGTGCAATAATCAAGTTAGACAGGGAGAAATTCCGTTTTCTTGCAGCATAGCTAGCAAAGGGGGAACCCCCATGCTCACCACACAAGAGAAACAAAACTTCACCTGCAAGAAAACAGATACAAAACAAAACCAAGAAAAAGAAACACCCTAAGGTGTAAACCAGGAAGCAAGGAAAAAACTAACAAAATTATCTGCAGAAGTCTTGCTCAGGGAAACAGGGATGGACAGAACTCCAAGCCAGGTTCAGAGACTGAGGAAAATACAATTATAACCGACACCAGCAAGGCAAAAAGTGCTCTCCTATATACACCAGGCTTGTCTGCAATAGGACTTCCTTAATTCCCAATTAACGCTGACACCTGTCTGAGTCACAGGCTCAGACTCAGCTCCACTACCATTTCTGGCCACCAGAGGGAGCTCCAAAACAGCACCCACAAAGACGACATTCACAACAGTCCACTTTCTCCTGTTACCCTTTTGAAAATGAAAATATTTGGATTAAAGCAACATTTTTGTGGTAAATATGTATTTTATTTTTATTTTTTTTTCACTTTTACAGCTCAAACAGCAGTTTTCCAACACATATGGAGTATCAGCATACTCAGGAGAAATTTCACAACAAATTATATGGTGCAATTTCTCCTGTTACCCTTGTGAAAATAAATTTAGAGCCAAAACAACATTTTTGTGGGGAAACATGTAAGTTTTTTATTTTCACATGTCAACATTATCAGATTCTGTGAAGCACCTGTGGGTTCAAGGTGCTCACAACAAATCTAGATAAATTCATTGAGGGGATTTGTTTCCAAAATGGGGTTACTAGTAAAGGGGTTTCCACTGTTTCAGCAAATCAGGGCTCTGCAAACACGACATGGCGTTCGCTAACTATTCCAGACAATTTTGCACTCCAAAATTCAAATAGCGCTTCTTCAATTCCGAGCCATGCCATGAACCCAAACAATAGTTTTCCACCACACATAGAGTATCCCTGTACTCAGGAGAAATTTGACAACAACTGGTATGATCTATTTTCCATTGCTACCATTGTAAAAAGTAAAAAAAAATTGGGGTTAAAACAACATTTTTGTGGTAAAAATGTATTTTTTTCATTTTCCCAAATTTGTAAAATTTTGTGAAGCACCAGGGGGTTCAATGTGCTCACCACACATCTAGATAAATTACTTGAGGGGTGTAGTTTCCTAAATGGCGTCACTTATGGGAGGTTTCCACTGTTAAGGCACACCAGGGGCTCTCCAAACGTGACAAGTTGTCCGCTAACGATTCCAATTTTAATTTCAAAGTCAAATGGCGCTCCTTCCCTTCCAAGCCCTGCTGTATGCCCAAACAGTAGTTTTCCACCACATATGGGGTATCCATGTACTCAGGAGAAATTGCACAATAAATTGTATGGTGCGTTTTCTCCTGTTACCCCTGTGAAAATGTAAAATTTGTGGCTAAATCAAGATTTTTGTGCGAAAAAGTAAAATTTTCATTTTTTTCTTTCACACTGCTTTAGTTTCTATAAAGCTCCTGAAGGGTTAATAAACTTCTTGTATGTGGTTTTGAGTACTTTGAGGGGTGCAGTTTTTAAAAGGGTCTCACTTTTGGGTATTTTCTGTCATATAGGCTCCTCACAGTCATTTCAAATGTGATGTGGACCCTTTAAAAATTGTTTTGTACATTTTGTTGGAAAAATGAGAAATTGCTGATAAACTTTGAACCCTACTAACTTACTAACAAAAAAAAGTTTAAAACATTTCACTGATGTAAAGATAACATGTGGTAAATGATATTAATTAAATATGTTGTGTGACATAACTCTCTAGTTTAAGGGTATAACAATAAAAAATGTGAAAATGGCAATAACAGACTCATAATATTTTTATTGTTCTGTTGTTAGAGCTGAGTGAGGCCTACTTTTGTGTGGTGAGTTGATATTTTTATTAATTGCACTTGTGTGTACATATTATGCTTTGATTGCTTATCATTTTTTTTAGGGAGGTGAAGTACGCAAAAAATTTAAGTTTTAACATTTAGATTTTTTTCTCTTTCTAGTGTTTACTATATGAGTTAATCAATTCCATATTTTCACAGCTCAGACTTTTAAGAACATGGGTTTAATACATTTTTCTTTATTTTTAAGGAAGAAAAATGAAAGTTATTTTATTTTTTTTTAATTTTTCACTTTATTTAATAGTCTCTTTAGGAGGCTTGAACATACAGTTGCTTGTACTACAGGCTATAAAACCATAGTTTTACAGTATACAGTGAAAATCTTGGTGTCCTTTGGAGCTCAGTCTATGGCCTCCTTCACACGTCCGTGAAAATGACGCATGTTTTTCACGGACGTGTCAAAGGTGCGTATTGTCCTCCGTGTGCCATTTTTATGGCACAGCGTGTGTTATCCGTGATAACACACGGAGAACCAAAACTTTTTGCTCACCTGTCCCTGGCGTTGCTGTCCGTGGTGCTGATCTTCGGTCTCAGGTCCTGGCGACTCCCCGCTGCTGCTTCCGGCCCGCAGTGGAGTGAATATGCGATGAGCATAATGAGCGGGGGTCGGAAGCAAGTGACAGCAGTGGCAGAGACAGCAGGGCTGGAGAGGGTGAGTATAGAATTTTTTTTTTTTTTTTTACAAACACGTGTGTTTTCTCCGGTGCGAGTCACACGGATCATATCCGTGCAGGCCGTGTGACACCCGTGATGCTGGAGAAAAGCGGCTATGTCTACGTGTGGAGCACACGGGCACATGTATGCTCCACACGTACGCACATGTGCGCAGACCCATTGATTTTAATGGGTCTACGTGTGCCCGTGTCTCCGGCACGTGAGGAAATGGACCAAACACATACTGGAGACACGGACGTGTGAAGGGGGCCTATGACTGAGCTTCACAGGGTCACCAGATGAAAGTAATGGTGGCTTTCAGCAGGCCCTTAGCTTTCATAGAAAATCATTTGTCCCCCATAATCACAGGGGGCCAATGACAGCTGATGCATGGGAGCATTTGTGCACATTCCCCTTAAATATCACTAACAGAGAATGATAGCAGCGTTTAAAAGGTTAAGAACTGCGGCCTGAACTCAGATCCGGCTGGGACTGTTAGAGACAGATGCCGGCTATGTAATATAGCCAGCATAACCTGCAGGGTTAGGAAGCTCAGCTCTTGGGACTATTCCACACGTGTAGATCCATTCCCAGTATGGTAATTCAGGTTCTGTTGCGGGAAGGGGCTAAAGCAGGGGTCAGGAACCTTTTTGGCTAAGAGAGCCGTAAACGCCACATATTTTGAAATATAATTCCGCGAGAGCCGTACAATATGTTTAAAGGGCCATTGACAGATCAATCGCTCCAATGTTCACTTAGTACAGCAAGGAATGCTCCTCCCTGCTGTATAAAGCCACAACTGGACTGAAACAATGGTAAATAGCAGTAAAAAAATCAAATAAATAACTTACATTGTGAACTTGCGATGCATGACATCAGTCCAGGCAAGGAGAGTGGGGGGGGTGGGTAGTGGTCGTGGCACGGGGGGGGGACAGGGGTTGTGTTTGGTGAAGGTAGCAGCAGCGGCGGGGGGAAGGGCGCTGGTACTCACACAGGCCGAACGGGTGACAGGGGGAAAGTGCAGCGCACAGCATAAGCTTTGAGCTGCACAAATATGGCACCGATCTCCTCTCTCTGTTGTGATCTGGATAGCCCAGGCGGCGCGTTCAGGTCACAGCAGGGAGCTTTCCTGTATTAAGTACAGGTCGCAGTCCGGGTACAGGGCGCTGCCATAAAGGAGTTGAGGTGAGTAACTATTGTTACAAACACCAAATCCAGCATGGCAGCCCCCAGTGTTTCAGTAACACTAGAATTAAATATAAACTAAATAAACAGTGAGTTTAATTTTGTATTAAAAATACTTGATTTCATAATCACTATTATTAATACAAAAATAAAAAATGCGACACCTTACCTTTAATCCTAATGCTCACCAGGGGGAGAGGCGCTGGTGGTGGTGGTGGAGCGGCTCAGGAAGGTCACAGGAGGAAGAGTGATGCTGCGAGCTCGGAGGAGGGGGTGCTGCTGCTCAGGAGGGTCAGCAATGCTGTGGCTCGGGGGTGTAGCCATGGGTGCATTTGAATCCCCCGGGTATGGCTTACCAGGGCGGTAGTGGTGGAGCAGAGTCACAGGATGCACTCGGGGGTGTTGCAGAGGCCGCCATTGATCTGTGGGCAGGGGGTCTGCGGAGGTGTCACAACACAGGGTGTCTCTGTGGCAAGTGCATTGAGCTGACTGCCGGCTCCATTGAATCACCCAGGTTTGACAAGATGGACGTCAAGAAAATGATCGCGGAGGTGGCGCGTGCGCAGATATGATTCCACGGCTATTTTCTTGAAGCTCATTGCATGAACCGTGGGTGATGCAATTGAGTCGGCAGTCAGCTCAATGCACCCACCGCCGAGACACCCTCGCAGCCCGCCTGCCCGCAGATTAATGCTGCCCACTGCGACACCGCCAAGCGCGTCCTGTGAGCCTGTCTCCTATGAGCCCGCTCGACCATCGCCACCTTCATAAGCCATATCTGTTTTGTAAGATACACCCCCATTTTACCGCCAGTTTTGAGGGAAAAAAGTGCATCTTAGAAAACGAAAAATATGGTAAATGAGAATCCTGAAGTATTGTAAACATGTTCAGGATCTTTTCCTTGCACTTTGTATTGTAGAAAAAAAACTGCAGCATGTCAATTCTTTCTGTGTTTTTGCTACGTTTTCCCCATTAAAAGTAATGAAAATAAAATGCAAGCAAAAATACATATAATGCATCAAATTGTGGCAAAAAGCCTTGGTTTTGCTGCAGCATTTCTCCTGGCAGTAGATGCAGACTTGGTGCAGAAATTTCTGCAAATCTCCATCTTGTGCACAGATTCCAGATTTGGAATCCAGATTTCAAACTGTTCCTGGCAGTTTGGCGAATCTTTACAAAGATATAATGCAAAAAGGGCCAGATGCAGTTTTCTGTATAGCTTACTGTTAACCCTGTCCAGCACATGGCTGCCTGCACATTACTAAATAAGCTAAGGGTCGACATCGGGGCACTGACCAGAGCTAGTGGGAGGGGGAGGCAGCAGAGGATGTTCTCACAGCAAGTCACAAACTTTGTGACTGTGTCGGCCACTGTCTGCCACTCAGACTGCACTGTCTGCAGCCTCCAGTCCTGACATATTCATCTCTGACCTGAGTCTGCATATCCTGCAACTGCCGACATGACATGCATCCACAATCACAGCAGTCACTGGCTCCACACACTGCAGAAGAGTAGATGACGAGCCAGGCAGTCAGCCCGAGGTCACAGGTAGGAAGTGGCTGGAGGGGGCGGAGCCCAGCGCTGCCGGCCACTTGTATAAGAGCTAGTACAGTATAGTTACAGCGCAGCGACTCTGTCACAGAGCGGAGCCGGCTGTTTATCTTCAGGGTGAGTGCACCGCGGCCTGATGGAGCGCGGTGCATGCATCCTTCCCATAGACAGGTAGGAGCCCTGTCTGCGAGCCAGATACGGCCATCAAAAGAGCCATATCTGGCTCGCGAGCCATAGGTTCCCGACCCCTGGGCTAAAGTCTCAATCTTTATATTAACCCCTTAAGGACGAAGACAGTTTTGTACTTAATGCCCAGGCCATTTTTTGTAATTTTGACCAGTGTCACTTTATAAGGTTATAACTCTGGAACGCTTCAATGGATCCCGGTGCTTCTGAGACTGTTTTTTCATGACATATTGGACTTCATGTTAGAGGTAAATTTAGGATGATATTTTTTTATTTTATTTGTGAAAAAATCTGAAATTTGAGAAAAAAATTTAAAATTTTGCAATTTTCAAACTTTTAATTTTTATGCCCATAAACCAGAGAGTTATGTCACACAAAATAGTTAATAAATAACATTTCCCACATGTCTACTTTAGATCAGCGCAATTTTTGAAACAAAATTTTTTGGGGTTAAGAAGTTAGAAGGGTTCAAAGTTCATCAGCAATTTCCCATTTTTTCAACAAAATTTACAAAACCATTTTTTTAGGGACCACATCACATTTGATGTGACTTTGAGAGGCCTGGGTGAAAGAAAATACCCAAAGTGACACCATTCTAAAAACTGCACCCCTCAAGGTACTCAATACCACATCCAAGAAGTTTATTAACCCTTCAGATGCTTCACAGGAACTAAAGTAATGTGGAATGAAAAAAAATAAAAATTAATATTTTACCTAAAAATGTTGCTTTAGCACTAATTTTCTTACTTTTTCAAGAGGTAACATCAAAAATTGGACCTCACACTTTGTTACCCACTTTCGTATGAGCGCGCCAATACCCGACATGTGGTCAGAAACCTTTGTTTGGGTAAATGGGAGGGCTTGGAACGAAAGGAGCAATATTTGAATTTTGGAAAGCAAAGTTGGCTGAAACAGATTGCGGGCACCATGTTGCATTTACAGATCCCCTAAGGTACGTAAACAGCAGGAACCCCCCTCAAGTGACCCCATTTTGGAAACTAGATCCCTTAGGCTTCTATCGAGGGGTATAGTGAACATTTTGGACCCACAGGTACTTCACAGATTTTGATAACGTTGCGTTGTCATATTGAAAATTGTCATTTTTTTCTCAAAAATGTTGCTTTAGCATCAATTTTCTCACTTTTTCAAGAGGTAATTCCAAAAATTTTACCCACATGTTTGTTACCCACTTTTGTATGAGCGCGGTGATACCTCACATGTGGTCTGAAGCCTTCGTTTGGACAAATGGGAGGGCTTGGAACGAAAGGAGCAATATTTGAATTTTGGAAAGGAAATTTGGCTGAAAAAGATTGCGGACACCATGTCGCATTTGGAGGACCCCTAAGATACGTAAACAGCAAAAAAACACCACAAGTGACCCCATATTGGAAACTAGGCCTCTCAAGGAATTTATCTAGATGTTTTGTGAGTACCCTGAACCCCCAGGTGCTTCACAGAAGTTTATAACGTTGAGCCATGAAAATAAAAAAATAAAATTTTACCACAAAATTGTTACTTCAGCCAGGTAGCTTTTTTCACAAGGGTAACAGGAAAAACATCACCATGAAATGTATTGTGCAATTTCTCCTGAGTTTGGTGATATCTTATATGTGGTGGAAATCAACTGTTTGGGCACACGGCAGGGCTCGGAAGGGAAGGAGTGCAATTTGACTGCAAAATTGGCTACAATCAATAGCGGACACCATGTTGCATTAGGAGAGCCCCAGAGGTGCCTAAGCAGTGGAGGTCCCCCACAAGTGACCCCATTCTGGAAAATAGACCCCTCAAGGAAATTATCTAGATGTTTGGTGAGTACCCTGAACCCCCAGGTGCTTCACAGAAGTTTATAATGTTGAGCTGTGAAAATAAAAAAATACATTTTTACCACAAAATTGTTACTTCAACCAGATAGCTTTTTTTTTTAACAAGAGTAAAAGGAAAAAAAGCAGCATAAAATGTATTGTGCAATTTCTCCTGAGTATGCTGATACCTTATGTGTGGTGGAAATCAACTGTTTGGGTGCACAGCAGGGCTCGGAAGGGAAAAAGTGCCATTTGACTGAACATTTGGCTGGAATAATTAGTGGACGCTATGTCGCATTTGGAAAGCCCATAAGGTGCCTAAACAGTAGAGGTCCCCCACAAGTGACCCCATTCTGGAAACAAGACACCTCAAGGCTTTTATCTAGGTGTATATTGAGCATTTTGAATCCACAAATACTTCACAGAATTTGATAAGCTTAGGTTGCCATATTGAAAATGTCATTTTTTTCACAAACATGTTTCTTTAGCATCACATTTCTCACTTTTTCAAGAGGCAACAACAAAACGTGGACCCCACAGGTTGTTATCCAATTTCTTGAGAGCAGAGGGATACCCCATATGTGGCCAAAAACCTCTGTTTGGATAAATGGGAAGGCTTGGAATGGAAGGAGCACCATTTGAATTTTGGAAAAGTTGAAATAAATTGCGCGCACCATGTCACATTAGCAGGGCCTCTTGGGTACCTATACATCAGAAACCCCCCACAAGTGACCCCATTTTGGAAACCGAACCCCACAAGGATTTTATTCATGAGTATAGTAAGCATTTTGAATCCACAGGTACTTCACAAAAATGTTGCTGTAGCAACAATATTCTCACTGTTAGGCTATGTGGACGTGATCCAGCGACACGGTGTCTAGTACACAGTTTCAGCCTCCTGCAGAGATATGAGTGTTGTCCATTGGAGAACGCAGCTGCCCATGCCCACGTTTGGGTTCAGGCTGCTGTGGACTTTAGCTCTATTCTACCTGCAGAGAACACTCTCGTCTCCGCAGCATAAGTTGACATGCTGAGGCTCGGGAAGCTGTGCCACAGGTCGGTTTATGCTGCGGAGAAAAGAAGCACAGTGGGCATGAGATTTCTAAAAATCCTTCCACTGTGCTTCTACTGCACAATGCAGCGCTATGGATCCAGGGAAAACACTCTGCGCCCAAAACGCTGCAAACCCTGATTGTGGGCACACAGCCTAAAATGCTACAGTGGATGAATGGATAAATGTCAAACATATATAACGTCCCACCCCCTGCATATTCTAAGCTAGTGCCCTTTAGTGCCTTTCATGTGGCACTAAAGGATGCCTAGCCTTGTATTTAGCCCAAAAAGAAAAAAAATAATTAAAATAAATGACGTGGGGTCCCCCTTATTTTTGATAGCCAGCTAGGGTAAAGCAGACAGCTATAGCCTTCAAACTACAGCTGACAGCTTCATCTTGTCTGGTGATCAATTTGGAGGGCTCCCCAAGCTGTTTTGTTTTTTTTTTAATTATTTATAAATAATTAAAAAAAAACAAACAAACATGGGGTCCCCCCAGATTAGATCACCAGCCAAGGTGAAGCTGACAGCTGGGGTCTGGTATTCTCAGGGTGGGAAGAACCATGGTTATTGGACTCTTCCCAGCCTAAAAATAGCAGGTCGCAGCCGCCCCAGAAGTGGCGCATCCATTAGATGTGCCAATCCTGGCGCTTCGTCCCAACTCATCCCGTTGCCCTGGTGCGGTGGCAAACGGGGTAATAAATGGGGTTGATACCAGTTGTGTAATGTCACCTGGCATCAAGCCCAGCAATTAGTGATGTCATGGCGTCTGTTTGATACCAGACATAACTAAGTGACAGTAATAAAAAAAATTTGACAACAAAAAAAAAAATTATTTGAAAAAACACTCCCCAAAATATTCCCTCTTTCACCAATTTATTGAAAAGAAAAAAAAAATCGAGTCCCTGTAATCCACTGTGAAAGTCCCGCGGTGATTCTGGACCTTCTAGAATATTGGGGGCACGTTCAGGGAACGTATCCCCCATTTTCTAGGAGTGCAGACCCTCCATTTGAGGAGAGTGGGTGCAAAGAATCTGCACCCACTCTCCCCGGGTCACAGCTGCAGAGTGCGAGCAGTGAGCCAGCGTCTCTGAAAGCAAAGCAGGAAGCGAAGCTGACAACCGCGCTCTGCACGTGTGACCGGCGTTCACTGTGAAGGAGGAGGGGGTCGCGGGGGATCAGAGCTGAGACAGGTACGGGGGACACCGGGGAACACTGGGGTGGGAATAGGGGGTGACCTGGCAGGGTCTGGGGAGTAGTTTTCTGTCGTATGTGTCATAGCACATGCAACAGAAACCAGAGGAAAAGGGTAAATGCGGCCGGCGCACTGCTGTGTGCGCCGGTGTGCGTGCGGCCATCTTGGATTTTCGGGAGGGGGGGGATCGGGGGGACACTTTGGCGACACTGGGGGACCGGAGGGGACGGGAGAGGAGATTTATCTCCCTTCTGACATGTTTGTTTATGCCAGATGGGAGATAAATCATTTTTTACCGGCGCTGCCATTTACTGTAACCTGATTATCGGTATACGGTGTATACCGGTCATCAGGTGAGCGGGGACCAGAAAAAACGGCCTGAATCATGATCTCCAGGGTCTCAGCTACCCCCGGCAGCTGAGACCCCGGAAATTTTCTAACTCTGGGGGGCGCTAGTCCCTTTTTCCGACCGCCGTTAAAAAGCGGCGGATCGGAAGGAGTAGCCTAATTTGTCGCCGTTAAAAGGGGTATCGGCGGTCGTTAAGGGGTTAAAGAAAACCGAGAAGAAGATTCTACCCAAACCACAAGCAGCATGAATCAGTGGAAAGGTTCATTATTACAAACAGATATGTTATGTGCAATCATGAAGTGATCTCTACTGGCGGCTCCCAATCCTGCCTTACTTGTTAACAAATTTCTCTCTATACACAAAGGCGGAAACCTGTCTGTCAAGCAAAGGTGGGGTGGGAGTAACCTGTGGGACCTACCCCCTTGATTAGTAGTTTAGGGAACATGAATCCTCTGATAGGTCCCCTTTAATGGATTGTTGCTATAAAGAGAATGATTCCTGACATGGGAATCTAAAAGAAAGCATGGCCCTCCACAGCATACAATCTATACAAAGAGGCCATTGTGCATGTAAACGGTGAGTGATCAGATTGTGCAATGGAAGCACTATACTGATGAAAGGTTTTTAATATAAAATATTCTACCTCTTCTCTGCCTGGTAACCAGAGCAATGAAGGCCTTGTCCTTAGCCAAGGGATACACAGAGAATAATAAAATAGCAGGCTCCTGTACAGATAGTTCACAGAAGCAGGACTGGTTCCATCATAGATGTTGCCATGAACACTTTGCCAAAAATCCACACAAAACAGCACAAGTATTAGGAAAACACTCCAAAGAGCACAACGTAATTGTGTGTGGGGATAATATGGTAAAACCCCCCACAATTGGTACAAACTCAATAGCATGGTACATATGCAAGAGGACCGAGAGTTTTTAAGTGCAAAAATAGACAAGTTTTATTGGGTACAGCAGGTGAGTAATCATAAAATCCAAATATTTACAGGACCCAGAGCTGGGGTACATGCCATATCAGGGCTAAATTTCAGACAAAAGTTATGTAACAATGCACCCATTCCGGTGCATATATTAAATGCATTTAAGCAAAGTCAGACTGTTCCGGAACACCTCTATCCTGATGAAGATTGTGCATCCCTTACAGCATATTGGAATTCTCAGTCCTGTAAGCTGATAGGGCAGGGGGAAATAGAATTGATACCTAAACACTATGTAAAGTGTCCCTAACTCCACCCATTTCAGTTTTTCTGTTCTTCCACTGATCTGACATGTGAGCAAATTGACTAACATAAGGGAACTTGATAAAGTTACACTGATGAACAAAAGGGTAACAATGTTTTGAATTTTTTGAGTTTCAGGCTCCATATCTCACCATCCACTACAGCTTTATGCTAGAGACAACCTTCATTTTATAGAGAATCATCTTGGCTATCTCATACATAAATTTGACTTTCAATTATTTAGCATATGATTAGTTATGCAGATTCTTATGTCACTGCATTGTTACTGTTTTACTCCTGATGGTGGGAAAATGTTTTTTTCCTGTATACTACAAATTAATTGTTATACTACATTTAAATGTTACTGTCAATCTATGATATACTCCGACCGCAGGGCACCGATAGATTACCATGGCAGGCAGGGGCCTGCTTAAAGTCCAAGTCACTGCAATTCTAGTAGCTGAGCTTCATAGGAGACCGTTATTTTATCTAAATACTGAAATACTAAGGTACGATTGCAGGTTGAATAGGGGGCACTTAAAAATACAGTAGACAATTTAAAAAAGTCTAAAAACCTGAAGCAACCTTTTTTTCCCTATTGAAAATAAAGACTTAACATATGTGGTGTCACCATATATCACCGTGTGCATAAAAGTCCTATCTATCAAAATATAAAACAAATTAATCCATAAGGTAGACAATAAAAAGAGAAAAAAATCAAAACGCCAAATGTGTGTTTTTTCAGTCACATCAGCTCCCTATAAAAATTTAATAAAAAACGATCAAAACATCACACACACACATTGTATGCGATCATGGGGTGCCAATGTGTTGTCTTGGTAGCGCGAGGTCAGCTGATAACCCCTGACTCACTTCCTGTGAGAGCCAACACACCACCAGCGCTCATAGGAGATGAGCATTTCTGCTGATCAGCGCAATGCTGCTCTGATCAGCAGAAATGCACAGGTGATCAGACTGTGCAGCCAAAAAGACTAGTAAAATAAATAAAAAATGTAAAAAAAGTTTTCAAAAATATGAAAAAATAAAAAAACTAAAAGTTGCCCCAATGAAAATAAAACAGTTAAAAAAAATACACATTTTGTATCACCGCACAAATACCCGACCTATCAAAATATAAAATCAATTCATCTGTTCGGTACATGTACCGATGTACATCAGTTCACTATATGATAAAACTAATGGTTTCATTCAAAAGTACAACTCGTCCCACAAACAAATAAGCCCTCATATAGCTATTTTAACAGAAAAATAAAAAAGTTATGGCTCTCGGAAGAAGTGGAAGAAAAAAGGAAAACAGTATACATCCCTTGTATGTGATATTATTGATATATTGGTCTTGTTATAGTAGGTTTTATTTAGTAGCAAAATGATGGTAATATTCAGAAACTATGTTGTGATAATATATGTTTTGGTGTTAACGGTATTATTTTGCAGTTGTATAGTGGTGTTATTTTGTCACCACTATTATTGTGGTAATTTGTGATCATGGTGTGGAAGGGTTGACATAGTGGCGTTATTGGTAATACTGGTATTAATGTACTGGGTGTTATTCAGTAACAGTATGGCGATAATATTTGGTAACTGTGTATCTGTATTATTTAGAAGTATTAAAAAATATCTTAGTGCCTAGTTTTCTGTGTGAATGTTTCTGAGCACAATCTAGTGTTGGTTAGGGACCAACATCCGAATTTTGCACTGTGGCCCGGAGGACTCTAGTTACAGAGATTTATCTACATATTTTGCAATTTAAGTGAAATATGGGACTTAGTAGAATAAAACAAAAACAATAATTGTTAAGGCATGTTATTTTTATTTAAAAGGAGCCTATGAGGTTCCCAAAGGCCACCAAACTGTCACAGGTATAACACAGAGCCTTATCCCTGCATTTTAATGAAGGGTCTGGTGTGAGAAAACTCTGGAGCTATAAGGGGCAAACTTTTGTTTTGCCATTCATTAGCCATGACTCACTGCAAGAGTGTCTATTCTACTGTATAATTTCTGGTCGGGAGACCTGAGGTTAATCCAGTATGTATATCGACTGTGAAATATGTTCACCTAATCCCGGCATTATGCTGACCTGTCTCTCTGTGAGATCATCAACTGCTTCTTAAAAATGTATTCCCCCCTTGTGATGTCTAATCTTTACAAACTAAGCAAATGATTTTTAAACTCTGGAATACACGGCCATAGATTGTATCTGGAATAGGTCACACTGAGATTTCCACCACTTAATAGCCCACATGAGTCTTTGCTGTGGCAGTATTAATCAACTGATCTCCTTACCAGTTCTCCAGCCTGAAAATTCCTCCACAGATAATTCTCAGATGAGTAATCTGAACTGACCATTCTAGGACCAACAGCTAAGAAAAATATGCGTTAATTAATCTAAAAAAGTTTGAGAAAATTTTCTAATTTACCCATTAACATAGAAAATAATCCACAGAAATCATGAGGCGCTATATCCAAAAAGTCCTAATTGCACCCCTCCACCCCCCCCCCACAGGGAGGAGCAAATATACTTCCCAAATTTTAAAGATGGAGAGGAATATGAATTGCAACACTAGCACTGTAATTTTACTCCATACTCAAGTTCTTTAGTGTTCTCACCAATTACGATACACCTTTCATAGCCACCATAGAGTATGATACCCCCAAACTGTGACCCACACACACAGTATGATATCGCCACATTGAATATCCTCACATAAATTGCTCCCAGAGTAACACCCATATGCACAGTATGAAGACCTCACAGTTGCCCCAGGAAAGTATGATTCCTCCAGTTTCCCAACAAAATATATTGCTGCTACAGTGACCCCAACATGGCATAAAGTCCCCAAAGTGAGCTCCAACAGAGTATAATCTCCTCACAGCCTCCAACACAGTATGCTGTTCCCAAAGTGCCCCCCACACAAATGTCACCCACAGTCATCCCACCCAATGTAAGATGACTCCAAACAGTATACTGCTCCAACAGTTCAACCCACATAGTATGATAGTCCCCACAGTCCCCTGCAGTGCCTCCAACACAGTATGATAGTCTCCACAGACCCCTACAGTACCTCCCACACAGCATCATACCCAAACACATTAATAATTCCCCACAGTTTCCTCTCTACAAGTACTGACATAAAACACTATTCACCTTGCCCCATTCCCCGATGTGCTGCTCTCTGCTGTGTATGAATAAAGGTTCACACAGCGAGGACGATCTACTGACATCATGTCACAGTTGAAACTCAGGGATGCTGATAGTGTGACAGAGTGAGCCATTTCCCTCTAACGCCTTAAATGTCGCTGTTACTATTGATACCAGCATTTAAGGGGTTACACTGCAAAGTTAGAAGCTGGCTTTGCTCGGCATTTGTGTCAAGAGCAGGGTTATGTGTTATGGTCCTGCTCCTGGTGCTGATCTGTTAGGTGCACTGAGAGATCAGTATGTTGAAAATGTACATCAGTGCATGAGTGCAATTTTGTCATAGGTCATTAAGGGGTTAAAACAATTTGTAGGGCTTACAATTCAACAAATCAGTAAAGGTGTTATTAGACAGTAGAATTTTTTTAACGATAGCGATTGACGTGCGAATAGTTATCGCGTCGCTATCGTGTGTATAAGCTCATTATTACAAAAGCAAATGTTTGCTCGAAAGAAGCACTGTTGCGGTTGATGGAAAGTCGCTAATCATTCATAAAAGCATGTATTAGAGCTTAGGATCAGGCCAAGATTTTAGCACCTGGGGGTGGTGTTTATGTGAATTGTGGTTATGTATTGGTGTGTAGCGTGAAGAACAGGAGGAATCTTTACACTCACAGTATATTATGAACCGCCCTCAGTAAAGTAGTCACACCGTTACCACCAAATCCACGACTCCAATTTAATGTGTTGATGATGAGGTGTTAGCTAATTATTACATGGTGAAATCTTATGCCGACCAGCGATCATTTTTAAGTAAGTTGAAAAATCTGGTCTCATGAGAATTGAACGATATTACGATTGCTAACAGCTGTGACGCTATGCAATTGTGACGCCCTGGGCAAGCCAGGGGTCACAGGTCATGACACCACCACACCCTACACCCCGGATAGGTACACCAAAGCTACACAAAAATCCTTGTTGCCTTCCTCCAGGGGCTGATGTCCACACCAGGGGGTGGGCCAGGCGGTTGGCTCCGCCCACCGAGGAGTTCACAGCCCTGGAGGCGGGAAAACCAGGGAGATCAGATCAGTTTAGGGAGAGTGAGAGTTAAGAGTGAAGTGGTAGAGGAGCAAGAGAGAGGAGTAAAGGTGGAAGAGAAAGTGACAGTTGAGGAAGCCTGAAGTTGGTCCGGGTGTGTGCCCCGGACTGAGACAGCAAGGTCGGCAGACGGCGGTGACCGTCTGCAGGAGAGGCTGCTTGGAGGTTGCCGAAAGGACCGTGGACGGGTGGTGGCCCAGCGGTACTGGAGCGGTATACGAAGAGAAGCCAGCACCATTGGCAGGGGCCTTTCAGATCCCGGCAAGGCTAGGAGTCGCCGTGAATTTGCCAAATCCGTCAGTGAAGGGGACCTCTGGGTCTCCCAACAACCAAGTCCCGATTGAAGGCAACAGTCCAACCGTTAGAGAGAGACACCGCCACCGCCAAGGCACCAGTTTCTCAGGGCCAGCGCCTGCGGGCAAAGAGGGGCTCCTCCGGCCCATATCCAAGCCGGGGAGCGGGTTACCGGTGGGAACCCATCGCTACCAACTTAGGAGCAGGAAAAGGGACCGTCACCGTCAACTACTGGGGAAAAGCAACAGCAGCCGTCCGTGGGAACCGTCTTTCCAGCCGTGTGTTTTACCGAGAACTGTGTCCCCGTCTCAGGCTGAGTGAGTACCACAGTGCCGTGAGGCACAGCGCTGCCCCCGCGTCCCTGCACCCCACCAAGCCCTGCACCGGCCCCGCCATCCCTCATCCCCCAACTCATCACCGGGCCCCGGGACGACCACCCCCTACCCACGGAGGGGAGAACCAACAACTTTGCTGCTCCCTGTCACCGCTCCCGGGATCCCCATACAGAGCAGCGGTGGTGTCCATACAATCACCACAACCGTGGGTGGCGTCACGGACAATAAACTATCCCAAAAACCAAACCCCTTTCACTCACGGGCGAGGAGCGCCGCTCGAGTCCCCGGGATCCGGCCCATCGCTTGAGCCACCGAGCAGCAGCAGGCCGCAGCAGCAGCGGCAGCCGGACCCGAGCAGTGGGAGAGGGCAGCGTCCCCTCCTCTGCCCGCGACACAATTATACTGGCAATTTTTGCCCCGTCTAATAAGGGTTTAAGGGCTCAAAATTTATCTACAAGAGTCTACCACTGATGGCCAATTTTGAGAGGATCTATCTCTAAGGGGTACTTTGCACGCTGCGACATTGCTAGCCGATGCTGCGATGTCGAGTGCGATAGTCCCCGCCCCCGTCGTACGTGCGATATCTTGTGATAGCTGACGTAGCGAATATTATCGCTACGGCAGCTTCACATGCACTCACCTGTCTTGCGACGTCGTTCTGGCCGGCGATCCGCCTCCTTCCTAAGGGGGTCGTGCGGTGTCACAGCGACGTCACACGGCAGGCGGACAATAGCAGCGGAGGGGCGGAGATGAGCAGGATGTAAACTTTCCCCCACCTCCTTCCTTCTCATAGCAGCCGGGATGCAGGAAAGTTGATGTTCCTCACTCCTGCGGCTTTACACACAGCGATGTGTGCTGCCACAGGAACGAGGAACAACATCGTACCTGTCGCTGCACCGGCATTATGGAAATGTCAGAGACTACACCGATGATACGATAATGACGCTTTTGCGCTCGTTCATCGTATCAAAAAGGTTTTACACACTACGACATCGCAAGTGACGCCGGATATGCGTCACTTTCGATTTGACCCCACCGACATCGCACCTGCGATGTCGTAGTGTGCAAAGCCAGCCTAAGACCACGTGCACACACTGAGTTTTGTGTCTTAGCATTTGTAGCCAAAAGCAGACGTGGGTATAAAACACAGAAGTGGTGATGTGATTCTTATACTTTTCCTCTGATTGTTCTACTCCTGGTTTTGGGTTACAGATACTGAGCTAAAAAACTCACCAAGTACTCGTGTGACCGTGGCGGACTTGATATACTAATGACACTTGGCTCAAACTCTGTTGCGATCGTGATCCGAGTGTCACTCACTGTGCACCGATTCTCTCCCATATCAGACTCTGATCACAGGTGAGGAGAAGATGGAGACAATAATCTCTCTATCGTCTCCATTGCCCGTTTCTGTGTATATCGGATGTCATCAGTGCAGTCCAATGTTTCACACTCACCCAGAGACTTGTATGGGTGCTTGTGATCCGAGATACGCTGCCAATCGCAACATGCTGCAATTTTTCCGCAGTCCAATTAGACCTGAGGAAAAACTCACAGATTTGCTCTGCTTCATTGAATAACATTGGTCCGAGTGAAATGAGAGATTTTCTTGTGTGACCCCGGCTTTAATCTGTCTTCTGCGTATGACTGTTGTGTTCTTGAGGCCTGTCACACATATACATTAGCTGTTTACATAACGTTAACATTTTTCTTATGTGGGTAGTATGTAATATTTTATTTTGAGCTAGCATGTGAATAAAGGAGAATTACACACCTCAGGAAAGGAAACTGTGTCATACAGCAGCTGTTGGCAGGTGCCCTGCTTAGGAATTACAGTATATCTGTTATACTATGACATGGACACATGGGCTTTTTATTTACTACATGGAGCATGGTCTTGTGTATAAGGAACGCTCATCCTGAGGCTGGATTTAGCACTTGCTTACAGGGTATATATATATCTCTAGTGTCTTTATGTCACTGTTTATACAATATCAAACCTCATGTTGAGTATAATGAGTCCACTGTTAGAATGTGCCCTGGATGCTCTTAAAGGGAATGTATCAACATAACAACAACCATGAGGCCTCGGTTCCACTTGCATTTTACACGGACGAGTGCAGTCCAATAAAACATCGGATTTCACTTGCACTAGTATAAAACTATGAAGCAGTGTTCATCTGTTAATTTATTTCTCATTCCAAATCGGCATGTGAAAAGAATCACATCATGCTACGTTTAGCAGCGAGTCTCACATCACACGCACCCATACAAGTCTATGGGTGCGTGTGTGAAACATCGGACTGCACTCAGTTGAAATCAGTACAGTGAGATATACGCATCAGACAGGCAGCAGAGGAGATGGGAGAGATCACTCTCTCCATTTCCGTATGATCTGACTGCAAAATTGGATCACAGACACATGACCCTCTGCTCACACTCGCAGCAGAGCCTGAGCCGAGGGTCATTAGCATATCATATCTGATCCTCTCATATCGGAAGCAATACACAAGTGGGACCGAAGCCTAGGGGGTACTTTGCACGCTGCGACATCGCAGGCTGATGCTGTGCTGCCGAGCGCGATAGTACCCGCCCTCGTCGCAGCAGCGATTTCCTTGTGATAGCTGCCGTAGCGAACATTATCGCTACGGCAGCTTCACATGGGCTCACCTGTCCTGCGACCGTCGCTCTGGCCGGCGACCCGCCTCCTTGTTAAGGGGGCGGGTCGTGCGGCGTCATAGCGACGTCACACGCCAGTCGGCCAATCGGAGCGGAGGGGCGGAGATGAGTGGGATGTAAACATCCCGCCCATCTCCTTCCTTCCGCATATCCTACGGAAGCCGCAGTGACGCCGGTAGGAGATGTTCCTCGTTCCTGCGGCTTCACACACAGCGATGTGTGCTGCTGCAGGAGCGAGGAACAACATCGGACTGTCGCGTCAGCGTAATCATGGATTACGCCAACGCTGCACCGATGATACGATTACGACGCTTTTGCGCTCGTTAATCGTATCATCTAGGCTTTACACACTATGATGTCGCATGCGATGCCGGAAGTGCGTCATTTTCAATTTGACTCCACCGTCATCGCACCTGCGATGTCGTAGTGTGCAAAGCCCGCCTAAGGGTACCGTCACACTAAACGACGTACCAGCGATTCCGACCACGATACGACCTGGTCAGGATTGCTGGTACGTCGCTACAGGGTCGCTAGTGAGCTGTCAAACAGTCAGATCTTCCCAACGATGCAGCAACGATATGGCGGTTGCTGGGACCCTGTCACATAGCACAATTCAAATCTTGATTAGTAACAAAGGCGTGCATCTACATTGCCTTTCCGCACCCCCTCTGCTCCGATTGGTGGTCATAACTGTGTTGTAACTAGGCGGCCTTGCCTTTAGAGAAGGCAGCATAATAGCGCTTCCATCGTTCTCCATCCTTGTCCATCCTACAGTCCCGATGCAGAATGGACTGTATTACGATCTGATGCTACACGCGGTCCGGGACAAGTGAATTCAGCCCTCTGAAATGTACTGCAATCTACAAGCCAGAACAGAGGATGGAAGCAGCCAATCGGAACGCAATAGCGATCAGCAATCGGAACAGAGAGGGGGCGGAAAACAACGAAGATGCACACCTACGTGAATCGCGAACAAGGTCGTTGGGTAAGGTGTCAAACACACCGATGCGTGCTGCCCTGTGGGAGCCCGACGACCAAAAAATTAACCAGAACAGTGTGTAACGATCAGCGATTTCGCAGCAGGAGCCAGGTCGCTGCTTAGTGTCACACACAGCGAGATCGCTGATGAGGTCACTGGTGCGTCACAAAGAACCCCTTAGTAATGAACTTTCCTCACCAAAGGAAACTCGATATGTGGGGAGTTGTGGGGCAGGGGAGTCAATGGCAGAGCCTTTTATCCTTTGAGAACAAAGATCTGTGCATTTTAAAATTGCTGTCTGAGGAAAGTCAGGACACCCGTATATACAGAAATTATCAGAGCTGACTCATATTTATGTATTTTGTATGACCACCTTTACATACGCAAGTTTAAACTTGGTCACTGTTTGACCACGATGTCATTTAATTAAACATTTAGAATTGCTTCAATATTTAGGTGGCATTAAAATATACTTTTTTGCCTTTCAATGTCTTACTTTTTAAAAAAATAAATAAATATATATATATTTTAAGTGACAGGCCCAAAGACTGAGGCTGCATTATTCCAGATGATCAGCTATCAGTAGTATAGAGATAACATCCTGATTGATAGGGGTCCGACTGCTCACCAACTTAATCACCCACCCGGCACTGGGACTAAGGGAACCAGAGGTGAATACCAGCCTTCCTCCGGGTACCAATTACCATCTACTGTGAGTAAAGAGAACTAGTTACACAGCAATCCCACGTTGGGCCTCCCTTTCTTCTGCACGCAACTCCTTCACCTACCTCCCTGGGGCCCCAGCCCTACTTGCAGAGGGCACAACATCCAGGCCGCCGTCAACACCAGGCCCAGCAGAGAGACTGCGCAGCGGCGGTTCTATCTCCATAACCGCAACCCGCAAGTGGTGTCATGACATAAACTTTATTGAACATTCCCCTGTATATAACCCTTTTTAAAGCGACCCCCAGGGTCACAGAACCGGGCAACAGCCACCCAGTGACACATCCCAGTAGTACACTCCCCAGGACCGAGTACCCCATAGCCCTGAGCGGCACACGCACAAGGCCTTACAGTGACAATTACTGGAGCAAAAGCCAAGCATATGCACCTCCGCTTTATTCAATGCTGCTAATTATTCTCCTTTTTCCTGTACTTTATGTTAAGTTTTGTTTTACAGATTCACATTACAAAATATAACAATACTTACATCCTATCCGATTTACTGCCAAAGGCCCTTTTTACACGTCCGTGAGAATCACGCACGTGTTTCACGGACGTGTCAAAGGTGCGTATTGCCCTCGGTGTGCTGTGTGCATGGCCTACGTGTTTTCTCCGTGTGTTATCCGTGATAACACACGGAGAATGGGAACTTTCTACTCACCTGGACCTGGCGTCGCTGTCCGTGGTGCTGATCTTCGGTCTCCGGTCCTGCCGCCTCCCCGCTGCTGCTGCAGCTTCCGGTCGCAGTGAAGTGAATATTCAATTAGCATAATGAGCGGCGATCGGCAGCAAGTGACAGCAGCGGCAGAGACAGCAGGGCTGGAGAAGGTGAGTAATTTTTTGTTTTTTCTCTCACAGACACGTCTTTTCTCCGGTGGATGTCACACGGAACACATCCGTGTGGTCCGTGTGTGTTACGTGTGACCCGATTGCGTTCCGTGTGACACCCGTGATGCCAGAGATAAAACGGACTTGTCGTCGTGAGAAATAAACGGACACACGTATGTACGGAACGGACACACGTTCCGTGCGAAAATACATACGTGTGTCCGACACCATAGGAAGACATAGGTCTACATGTGTACGTGTCTCCGGTAGGTGAGGCAACGGACCATACACGTACCGGAGGCACGTACGTGTGAAAGAGGCCAAATATACAGTATGTGTGAACAAAAGATGTGGATGGTCTTTGAGATGTTGATGATCTGTGATTATGATTATGTATTTGATAGGCTACCTTAACATATACAATTTTATTTTTTGCCATTTTTTTTCTTTTTTTAAAAATAAATTGTTGGGTTTTTTTGTGCATTTTTAAAAACCTTTATTCAATGTTTTTATTTTTGTTGCTACTTTTTTCCCCACAAAAAAAAATAATGCTATTTAGTACTTTAGTTTTTGGCTCCTTTGTTCTCATTACAAGTCGTGTGATTCACTGATTGAAGATTACGTGTAGAAACACAAGTTAAATTTGAACCCCCCCCCCAAAAATGCCACAAAAACAAATAAAACAACTCACACCAGCACATTTAGCCAAGTAAAAAAAAAAACATTGATGGAGGAAAACTGCATCAAATAACAGAAAAAGAAAAAACTACATAAATGCTATATGTCATGACTATGCATCAGTAAAACTAAGGTTTGGTAAACCCAAAGTAACATAATACAGCATCAAACTCTTCAATAAAAAGACACTTTGATGAAAAAATAGTATAAAAAATAGTAACTCCAGTCCTGACTATGAATACCAAACGCATATCTACTGCTGTCTTTAATCATCACATACTATTTTATGCTATTTTTTTTTCATTAAAGAGTGTTTTATTGAAGATTTTGATGCCGGATTTCCTTCCTTCCATTTGGCTTCCCTGCGGCACAGCAAGTTTCTTTTAGATCTGGGTGAGCTGACCTTTTCTTTCCTTCATATAATACATAATATAGTACAGCCTGGTAACTGGACACTTGGAGGATATACAGAGCTGTATAACGGAGGTTCACGAGCGAGCCAAATGTACATAGCTGCACCCACCCCTGGAAAAGGTGATACACTGATTTAGGCTGAAAATTATTGCAAAAGACTGTAAACAATTTTTATAAACTGTGCAACCTCCTGATTGCTACAAACAAACACATTTATATACATCTGTGCATTATATCTACCAGGGAAATGTAGGTACGGTAAATTATAGTTGTGGAGAGGACACCATATGTGATCTCGAGTCACACATCACAGGCTGGAAGAGGCAGCCTAAAATATTGCTCAAAAATGGCACGTTTTCCTGTGCATCATTAAGTATAAAGACATGGATGTTAATAAATAAGGAACTCCTTGGGTTCACAGAGAGCTATGTACCGCTGACTCGCACAAGGGTCTGGTATGCAATGCAGCAGGTAATTCATGTAGAGAAAGCAGCATGCATCAAAGCGAAAAACAGGAGGAAAAGAGGAAGATAGCAGACTTCATGCATTATCCATCCCCATCACATACCAATGGACTGCACGCTGGGATCCTTCAATTGTTTTCCTGATTTGTACATGGTCTTCTTTAGTAAAGAAAGCGCTTTATTTTGTTGTGTCTCTACTAGAAATCCCAAGTCTCCTAAGAATTTCAGCACTCTGTGGAGCAGCATTGGTTTCACGTTGACTTGTAAGAGCTTCAAAGGGCTAATAAGAGTGTCTGTGGGCTTCAAATCCTGGTCACAGTTGTTATAAGGAAAAACATTCCAAGCTAGGTCGGGTCCCAAAGCGGATACTAAAACATGGCGAGACAATTTGAGTAGTACATCACAGGGCCAGGTCTTCCCTTTCCACTGCATGTCCAAGTGGTGGCCACCATTTGTCAGGACATCGTCTCTTGCTACCGGGACGTCACCTGGGATCTCACGTGTGGATCGTTTCATGGCACTGAAATCCAGCGGTCTGAATGTGATATCATCAAAAGTGCTGTTTGGCAATACTAAACACAGAATAACACCACGGTTGGTCATTGTAAAATATTGTAAAATAGCCAAATAAGTATAATAATACGGCACTGGGTCCTGGATCTTAAACGTGTACAACAGAAAAACTGGTATTGCTGATAGCAGTGGATTTGTTTTTCTATTAGAGTAGGACCACTAATTGCAACCACTGATCCAAATATAAGCGCTAATTCATAAAAAAGCCACATTTTGTGACATTTTGAACAGTTTTCCGCTAGATTTCTGTTAACTACTACTGCAGTCAGTAGGCCTTCTTCAGTACCTGCTCCATTCACTATGGTGGTCCTGTCCATATCCAGACCATTGAGAGGCCTCCATGTGATATATAACACTAAAGGGGGCTTTACACGCTACGATATCGTTAATGTTTTATCGTCGGGGTCACGTTGTTAGTGACGCACATCCGGCGTCATTAACGATATCGCAGCATGTGACACTTACCAGCGACCTTAAGCGACCTCAAAAATGGTGAAAATCGTTCACCATGGAGAGGTCACCCCAAAACCAAAAATCGGTAATGGTTGATTATCGATGTGGTTCGTCGCTCCTGCGGCAGCATACATCGCTCTGTGTGACACCGCAGGAGCAAGGAACATCTCCTACCTGCTGCCGGCCACAATGAGGAAGGAAGGAGGTGGGCGGGATGTTACGTCCCGCTCATCTCCGCCCCTCCGCTTTGATTGGCCGGACGCTTAGTGACGTCGCTTTGACGTCGCTGTGATGCCGAACGTCCCACCCCCTTGAAGGAGGGATTGTTCGGCAGTCACAGCGACGCCGCCGACCAGGTAAGTGCGTGTGACGCTGCCATAGCGATAATGTTCGCTGCGGCAACGATCACACGATATCGCACACATGACGGGGGGCGGGTACTTACACACTCGATATCGCTAGCAATTGCTAGCGATGTCGTAGTGTGTAAAGCCCGCTTAAGTTACTGAATATCAGATATTACAAAGTTATTTTGTACTATTGGCACATTGGATTGACTATAAAAAGACAGTTAAGACTTTTTTATCCAAATGCAAAAACAGTGGTTGATATTGGCTTTTACCATTCAGATCTGCCTCAATTCTAGTTATTGCTCATTAGAAACATTCTCCACCTAAATAACCATTTACAAATGTCTGATAAAAACCCAATCCACTCAGAAAATAAGCTTTCCATCTTTCCATAATCTTATCAATAACTGTAGGTGACCACTTTGTGCCTACAGTGGAGGACAATCAGTGTGGCATGAATGAGGAATAGATTGAGTAAAAAGCAAAAGTGATTAGCAAGAAAAGACTTTAAGTGGCCTAGGAAGTTCTTAAAGCTGACGGTAGAGTAACTGGGGATATATGGAGACACAGCTGTCACTACTGACACATAAGTCATATGTATGTAACACTTGGGTCTCCATCTGTTACTGAATTGGAAGACAAAGTATAGTAAACAGATGGCGGCTAGCAGAGAATTCAGTGACAACATATTGTCTACTTTTACTGAAAATATAGTTCATCTTCAGTGATCCAATGCAAGAATACTAATTCCCCAATATGCTCCTATTGTCTGAACTGCTTCACGTTCATGTAAGGACAGCCACAAGGTACCAAGGATTTGACATTCTGCACAGGGACATTGAGGCCTGGATCCCTCTCAGATATGGTTGATATAGGCAACACATGTTATGTGTCCTAAATGGTCACCAAATACACAGTCGGCCCAGTTATATGGCCGGAGTATGTCTATGTACAAAAGAGAAGCTGTAGTGGCTCACCTGAGGAATGAAATAAAACAAATAAAAATAAATAAAATATAATAAAATCCTTAAACTTTCAGGATTATCCCAGCTCATATAATTTAGCCAAACCAGAAGGCCTCTATGAAGAGTTTCAAGGCTACCAAGCATTGGCTTGGCTGCCTACCGAAATAAATGGGTAGCAGAGGGTACCCTAGGGCAGGATGCCAGCTAGTGCAGGGGTGTCAAACTCATTTTCACCAAGGGCCACATCAGCATTATGGTTGCCTTCCAAGGGCCACTTGTAATTGTAAGGGCTCATGCAGATCTCCATGCAACACGGTACAAGCATGTACTGCTATGCATAAACTGGCCAGAGGCTATACAAGAGATGCCCCTGGGTAGAAGGGCTGAATGAAAGCTGTTCCTGGGTTGTAGGGCTATAGGAGAGCTGTTCCTGGGTACTAGGGCTATAGGAGAGCTGTTCCTGGGTACTAGAGCTACAAAAGAGCTATCCCTGTAGGATAGTAGTACAATTATACAAGAGCTGTCTCTGTTGGGTAGTAGTACTATTAGAGAGCTGTTCTAAATAGTAGTTCTGTGCAACAGCTGTCCCTGGTTAGAAGGGCTATATGACAGCTGTCCCTGGGTAGTAGGACTAAATGAGAGCTTTCCCTGGGTAGTAGAGCTATACAAGAGCTGTTCCTGGGTATTAAGGTTATATGACAGCTGTTCTTGTTGAATAGTAGTACTGTTAGAGAGCTGTTCATGTTGGATAGTAGTACTATAAGAGAACTGGCCCTGGGTAGAAGGGCTATATGACAGCTGTCCCTCGGTAGTAGGGCTATATGACAGCTGTTTCTGAGTAGTAGGGCTATAAGAGAGCTGATCCTGGGTAGAAGGGCTATACAAGAGCTGTCCCTGTGTAGTAGGCCTATACAACAGGAGTCTCTGCGTAGTAAGGCTATATGACAGCTGTCCCTGTTGGATAATAGTACTATTAGAGAGCTGTAACTGGGTAGTAGGGCTATCCTACAGCTGACCCTGGGTACTAGGGCTATATGACAGCTGTTTCTTAGTAGTAGGGCTATAAGAGAGCTGTTCCTGGGTAGAAGGGCTATACAAGGGCTGTCCCTGTGTAGTAGGCCTATACAACAGGAGTCTTTGCGTAGTAGGGCTATACAACAGGTGTCTCTGGGTAGTAGGGCTATATGACAGCTGTCCCTGTTGGATAATAGTACTATTAGAGAGCTGTTACTGGGTAGTAGGGCTATCCTACAGCTGACCCTGGGTAGTAGGGTTATATGACAGCTGTCCCTGGGTAGTAGGAATATGCAACAACTAACCTTGGGTAGTAAAACTATAAGAGAGCTGTAGTAGGGCTATAAAAGAGTTGTCTCTGGGTAGTAGGGCTATACAAGAGCTGTCCATGGGTAGTAGGGCTATATGACAGCTGTCCCTTGGTAGTAGGACTAAATGAGAGCTGTCCCTTGGTTGAAGGGCTATATGACAGATGTCCCTGGGTAGAAGGGCTATATGACAGATGTCCCTAGGTAGTAGGGCTATACAACAGATGTTCCTAGGTAGTAGAGCTATAGAAGAGCTGTTACTGGATAGTAAAGCTATACAAGAGCTGTCTCTGTTGGGTGGTAGTACTATTAGAGAGCTGTTCTAAATAGTAGTTCTGTGCAACAGCTGTCCCTGGGTAGAAGGGCTATATGACAGCTGTCCCTGGGTAGTAGGACTAAATGAGAGCTTTCCCTGGGTGGTAGAGCTATACAAGAGCTGTTCCTTGATATTAAGGTTATATGACAGCTGTTCTTGTTGAATAGTAGTACTGTTAGAGAGCTGTTCATGTTGGATAGTAGTACTATAAGAGAACTGTCCCTGGGTAGAAGGGCTATATGACAGCTGTCCCTCGGTAGTAGGGCTATATGACAGCTGTTTCTGAGTAGTAGGGCTATAAGAGAGCTGATCCTGGGTAGAAGGGCTATACAAGAGCTGTCCCTGTGTAGTAGGCCTATACAACAGGAGTCTCTGCGTAGTAAGGCTATATGACAGCTGTCCCTGTTGGATAATAGTACTATTAGAAAGCTGTTACTGGGTAGTAGGGCTATCCTACAGCTGACCCTGGGTAGTAGGGTTATATGACAGCTGTCCCTGGGTAGTAGGAATATGCAACAACTGACCTTGGGTAGTAAAACTATAAGAGAGCTGTAGTAGGGCTATAAAAGAGCTGTCTCTGGGTAGCAGGGCTATACAAGAGCTGTCCATGGGTAGTAGGGCTATATAAGAGCTGTCCTTGAATAATAGGACTATACTAGAGCTGTCCTGGGGTAGTAGGGTTATACAACAGCTGTTCCTGGGTACTAGGGCTATATGACAGATGTCCCTAAGTAGTAGGGCTATACAAGAGCTGTCCCTGAGTAGTAGGGCTATACGACAGCTGTCCCTGTGTCACGCTCCCCGGCTCCTCGGCCATGCTTCCCGGCTCCCCTGCCACGCATCCCCTGCTCCACAGCCTCCATGCCCCATCACCTGCGGTCCCCCGGCAGCCCGGTCCCCGCTCCCGGCGCCCGTCGGCAACTCTGATCCAGCCCGGCACTCATGCCTCCTGTGCACCGCTCCCTACTCTGGCTTCTGGCACCCGGGCCTCGCGCATGCGCATTAGGGCGCGCGCGTGGTCATTGACCCTCTCTTAAAGGGCCAGTGTCCTCCAACAGGATATTGAAGTATCAGGTACAGGGTATATGGGGGGATCCTTTCCAAGTGGGCGGGGCCTGTTCTTCGTGTTTGCTAAGCTAGGAGTCAGGTCTCTTTGTGTCTTGTGCCATACTTACCTATCTCTCTCGTAGAGTCGCTCCTGCCACGCCAACCGGTCCTGACGATACCCGAACCACGAACGGTGACTGTCTGCCATCCCGTCAGTTCCTACCATCTCCGATCCCTGTGGTGACCCACCATCTCGCTCCGTTGGTTCCGGATTCTGCCTGACGTCATCTCGGCCTCCGAACCTGAGCTCCGTCACCGGGACTACCTTCAAAGACCCCGTGGTCCCAGGGACTTCTTCACTCCACTCCTCTGCACGGACTGTCCTGCTACCTGTAGTGCTCCGGCTACCGGGCACCTTGCCCTCGGTGAGGTGTTCAGCCCAGTGGATCCACCTCCTGGGTCTGCCCGTCCACCTGGTCCTAACACCCTGTTGGATAGAGAACTGTTCCTGGGTAGTAGTTCGTTTATGACATCCCTTTTAAATGACTGCTGACTGTCCCCCCTTGATTTCAAAATCTTTGCTCCTTGTATTAGCGCTGCCCCTTCTACTAAGTACTAGCTGTGTTCGCTCAGATTCCAAGATGGTTCCACCTCTCTATTAAGCGCTGGCTGTGTCAAAGTAAAATGCAGCCATGCAATAGCAGAGGGAATGGTGCCAGCACAGGGGGTGGGTGCCATCTTAGATTTTGAGTTTAAGCGCACACCTTTACACTCCTCTTTGAAGAGAACCTGACAGCAGTATTTTACTAAGTACAGACAGGACCTTATTGGTGCTGTCATACTGATTAAAATGATACCTGAGTTGAAGAAATCCGTTTTGTATATTTTCTTTAATCTGTGTGTGAAGTTTTGTTCTATTCATGTCTTCGTGCATTGGGGCAGAACTGGTGGAAGGGTCTTCAGCTGGGTTGTGTGTCTTTTCTTCATCCTTATTTAAATTTTGCACTGGCGCCGTCCTAGAAGCAGGCGACACTGCGCATGCGCAGGCTACTCAGTGCCATCAGTGCTATTTTACTAAAGTCCACCCTCAGATCAATCTGGTTAAGAGCCACGTGTGGCTAAGACGACGCTAGCACGAAATTTAAATGCTTCTGTGTCTTGACCTGACGGGCCTCATAAAATGATGTGGTGGGTCGGATTTAGCCCATAAGCCTTGAGTTTGACACCCCTGAGCTCAACCTTCTTAATTACATCCTGTCTAGCACCACTTCCATGTGCCCGATTGAACAACAAAATTGGGTGGCAAAGCAGAAGAAATATCAATTAAGCAAGTAGAAGTAGTGCAAGGCAGGGAGTAATTTGAAGGGTCAATGCACGAGCTGGCCATGCCACTGCGTTTGATGCGTCATTTACATAAAGAGTTAATATTGATTTTCTCTTAACTGGAAAATCTGTGTCCAGGAAGGTATGTTTGAGTCAAAGCCAGAAATGAATCCTATAGAAGAGAGAAGAATTAGGATTAGTCCTTTCTTTATATTTACCATTTAAATCCACTTCTGGCTTTGACTTAAAAAACTGCATCAAAAACGTAATGTATAATTCCAGCTTAGGGTACGCTCCCACAGGCCATATCCACAGCACATTTTCCATTGCGGACTTGCAAGGAAAATCCGATGCTTGTTACAAATATGACAGTGGAAGCATTTTAAAAGAAATTCCACTATATCATCCATGCGCTGCCGAGAATATCCGAAGAGTAAACTGACTGGTGTTTTGGATCTGAAATCTACAGCATGCCAATGCAAGGGATAAAATGTGCAGGAGACAGCGGGTATCCCCTACAAAATCTGCAGCTTTTTTTTCCAGCAGGTGGAGGTCTGAGTGGAAAGGTCCTGTGGGAGTATGCCCAAAAATTGCAAACCAAAAACACAATCTGCAAGGAGTTTGTATGTTCTCCCCGTGTTTGTGTGGGTTTCTTCCAGGTACTCCGGTTTCCTCCCACACTCCAAAAACATACAATTAGGGACCTTAGATTGTGAGCCCCAATGGGGACAGTGTTGCCAATGTATGTAAAGTGCTGTGGAATTAATAGCGCTATATAAATGAATAAAATTATTATTCTTATTATTCTTATTATATATAAACTTTCAAGAAAAATCCATATCAAAATCCTTTCACTATTTATTTCCAGTTCTGACGCTGTTTTTGAAGCATTTTTTCCAACCATTGTTACAGCCTTTTTACTACAGTTTCAAGATTGGTGCTGATTCTACAAGGAAATTGCATCAAAGAAGTGACAGATTACTTGTATATTTCTGTAGGGTGTTTTAAACATCTCATTAGAAAAAACTTGGTGTGGTTTTCCCATTAAACTCCATACATAGATTTTTTTATAGGGTACTTAATGGGTTTGTCCACTACTTCTTAAATATTATATTCCCCAGTGTAAAATAAAAATAACACTCATCTCCCAAACTGGCACCGTTCCACCAGTGGGATCTTATATACAGAATTCTAACATGCTGTATATAAGAGCCCAGGCCTCTATGTAGAACATAAAAATGACTTTATAATACACACCTAACAGGCGGTGCAGTACAGACGGGTTAGATGGGTGTCTCCGTTCTCCGTCTGCGGCGCCTCCTCTTTTGGCCATCTTTGTCCTCCTTCTTCTGAAGCCGGGTTGTATGATGCGTCCTACGTCATGCACACGCGCCGGCATTGAGGTCCTGCGCATTTGCACTTTGATCTGCCCTGAAAACAGTGCGCCTGCGCAGGACCTCAATGCCGGCATGCACCCAGGCTTCAGAAAAAGGAGGACAAAGATGGCCGAAAGAGGATGTGCCGCACCCGGAGAATGGAGACACCCATCTGACATTCTGCACCGCACTAACCCTTAGGTGTGTATTATAAAGTCATTTTTATGTTCCACACAGCAGCCTGGGCTCTTATATACAGCATGTTAGAATGCTGTATATAAGAGCCCAGTGGTGGTGGCTGCAACTTATAGTCGCCAAATCTGGTGACAGGTTCCAATTAAGCCACATGAGCCCTGCAGCCAATCAATAGCAGGTAATGGTCTGCTTTACTCCCACTTCCAATGAATCTTGGACATCCAAAGGAAGTGTAAGAGTGGCCACTGACTGGCTGCAGTGCTCACATGGCATAGCGATGTCACAAGAACGTCATGAGACCGGAAGGTGCATATCTGTTAATTTATGTTACACTGGGGAATATAGAATTTAAGAAGGGGTTGTCCAAGTAGTGGTGAACCCCTTTAAAGTGTTTTTTTTATTATGTTTTGGAATCAGTCCACTCTAAAGTGCATGTAAAAATAATCTGTATAAACATAATTTTAAAGGGAATCGATCACCATGTTTTTGTTAATGTAAGGCCAGAGACCCCGATTCCAGTGATGTGTTACTAACTGGGCTGCTTGCTGCAGTTTTCATACTATCACTGTTTTATCTGCTGCAGATCTAGCAGATCTCTGAGTGCTAAGTATAACCCTGCAAACACTACTGATTGGCTGCTTTTTGCGTAAACTGTGCATAGGCAGAAATTTGCTAACCAGTGGTAGAGGCGGGGTTATACAGAATTCATGAACAAGGAGGACTAACTGGCAGCAGGCTATCAGTCCTCTAGTGATAATTCTAGGGAATTGACAGCTGTACATACATAAAAACAAAAACATGTAAAAACATTTTTATGCAGTTTTTTTGTATTCAGCACAAATAGGGTGTGGCCCCCTTCTCAGTGAGCTGGACATTTCATTCTGTGCATCCCTTGAGTGCATTAGGCTATGTGCCCACGGGTGCTCGTACCTGCGGATGTATCCGCAGGTATGAGCGCATGTTTCCCGCAGCTGCCCGCCGGTGTCCGCAGCTATTTTTAGCTGCTAGATTACAGCGGAATAGCTGCGGGAAACATGCGGAGATTCACGCGGATTACCTGTGGACGTCCCAGCCTCTATCTCCATAGGGGAGGTCGGGACATCCACAGGTAATTCCGCATGAATAATTGACATGCAATTATACATGCGGATGCCTACATCCGCAGCATGTTTGTCAGCCGCACTTTCCGCAGCGTGGACACAGCACTCCCCATGTCCCATTGGATAACATGGGGAGTGCCTGTACATGCTAAAACCTGCAGATTTATCTGGAAAATCCAGAAAAATCCGCAGGTTTTCCGCGGCAAAATCCACACAAACAGACTCTCGTGGGCACATAGCCTTACTGTGTGTCCTGTTGGGACCCAGTCATTCTCAGCCCTTAGCCACATTGAGGCCTATTTTAGACCCATGTTAAGGTTTTAATATTAGAGAGTGTAGGTACTATCCCAACTGGGTACACCTTGACGTTTGGTGGGATAGCTTTATGCTTTTTTTTTATCAAAAACAATGTTTACTAAGTACGCTATGTTTATATGCACTATGCTTTTATTTAGTTACAGCAGGGTATGTTTTCACAATTTTTCCCTTGGTTTCTAGCTGTACATACATATCTGCAACTGGGTACTACGGTAGTATTTTCCCAATGACACAAATGTTTACAGTACTGGTATGCTAAATATCACAATATCTAAGGTAATGGAAATGATAACACAGCATTATGTACCAACCAGTGCCCGGCGTCTGTCTCCCTGCCTTTGAACATTTGAGAAAGCTGTGAACGCTGTGCACACAGCCTACTCAAATGTCTGATGGCGAGGAGGAGGAAGCCGGCACTGATTCCCAGGGCCCACAATGTCACGTGGGCCCCGGTAACGCAGATTTAGATGTCGCACCGGAGGTGAGTATAGGCTTATTTATTTTTACAGGGCGAGCAAGAGGATGAGTAGGTGTTGTCTATGAATTGGACAACCCCTTTAAGTTGAATAGTTTTGGTTTCAAAATCTGCTTCAAAATATCAGGTATGAGACACCCTCAAGGTGTGAACAAAACATTATGTACTTATGTATACTACTAGAAGGTGGCCCGATTCTAACGCATCGGGTTGTCTAGAATGTGTATGTTTGTTAGCAGATTGAATAATCTATATATATAATTGCCCTCCACCAGCCTCCGCCTCTCTCCTTCCAGCCTCCCCCAGCATCAGCCTCCGCCAGCATCAGCCTCTCTCCTTCCAGCCTCCCTCAGCATCAGCCTCCCTCTCCCAGCCTTCCCCAGGATCAGCCTCTCTCCTCCCAGCCTCCGTCCTCCCAGCCTTCCCCAGCATCAGCTTTCCCCTCCCAGCCTCCCTCAGCATCAGCCTTCCCCAGCATCAGCCTCTCTCGTCCCAGCCTCAGCCTCTCTCCTTCCAGCCTCCCCCAGCATCAGCCTCTCTCCTTCCAGCCTCCCTCAGCATCAGCCTCCCCTTCCCAGCCTTCCCGAGGATCAGCCTCTCTCCTCCCAGCCTCCTTCCTCCCAGCCTCCCCCTCCCAGCCTCCCTCAGCATCAGCCTTCCCCTCCCAGTCTCCCCCAGCATCAGCCTCCCCAAGCATCAGCCTCCACCAGCATCAGCCTCTTTCCTTCCAGCCTCCCCCAGCATCAGCCTCCCCAAGCATCAGCCTCCACCAGCATCAGCCTCCCTCGTCCCAGCCTCTCCCAGCATCAGCCTCCCCCTCCCAGCCTCCCCCAGCATCAGCCTCTCTCCTCCCAGCATCAGCCTCTCTCATCCCAGCATCAGCCTCTCTCCTCCCAGCATCAGCCTCTCCTCTCTGTCCCCAGCATCAGCCTCTCTCCTCCCAGCCTTCCCCAGCATCAGCCTCTGTCCTCCCAGCCTCCCCCAGCATCAGCCTCTCTTCTTCCAGCCTCCCCCAGCATCAGCCACTCTCCTTGCAGCCTCCCCCAGCATCAGGCTCCCTCTCCAAGCCTTCCCCAGGATCAGCCTCTCTCCTCCCAGCCTCAGCCTCCGCCAGCATCAGCCTCTCTCCTTCCAACCTTCCCCCAGCATCAGCCTCCTTCTCCCAGCCTTCCCCAGGATCAGCCTCTCTCCTCCCAGCCTCCGTCCTCCCAGCCTTCCCCAGCATCAGCTTTCCCCTCCCAGCCTCCCTCAGCATCAGCCTTCCCCAGCATCAGCCTCTCTCCTCCCAGCCTCAGCCTCTCTCCTTCCAGCCTCTCCCAGCATCAGCCTCTCTCCTTCCAGCCTCCCTCAGCATCAGCCTCCGTTTCCCAGCCTTCCCCAGGATCAGCCTCTCTCCTCCCAGCCTCCTTCCTCCCAGCCTCCTTTAGCATCAGCCTTCCCCTCCCAGTCTCCCCCAGCATCAGCCTCCCCCTCCCAGCCTTCCCCAAGATCAGCCTCTCTGCTCCCAGCCTCCTCCAGCACGCCGTGCTCCTCTGCCGACACTCACACACCCGATCGCATCCACTCACACACACCCGATCGCATCCACTCACACACACCCGATCGCATCCACTCACACACACCCGATCGCATCCACTCACACACACAGACACTGACGATATCGCACATACGCGCTCATACTCACAACATCCGGAGATACCACATGCTTCTGGCCATGTGATCCTCCGGCAGGTCCTGAAAGCTCACAGCACAGTATCGCGGCCGAGAAGCAAGCGATATCCCAGGATGTTGTGAGTGTGATGAGTGAGTGTGATGTGTGTGCGTGTGTGTGTGTGTGTGTGTGTGTGAGTGTGTACTCACCTGTGGCTCCGTGTCAGTTGGGGGAATGCGTGCGGGGTGCGGGGCCAGAGCGAGCGTGCATTGCATGAGGGGGGCGGGGCCTGCAGAGAGCCGGGGCGAGAGGCCAATCCGTGTGGGGGGCGGGGCCATGGCGAACCCAGCGGCCAATCAGCTTTGTGTCACCGTAAGGACATGTCACCGTGACACAATGTCACCGTGACACAATTTTGGAGCATGACAGACAGACAGACAGAATAAGGCAATTATATATATAGATCATTTACCCGTACCTTAAATATTGTGATATTTAGCATACCAGTACTGTAAAGGTTTGTGTCACTGGGAGAACATAGCTAGCACCCAGTCGCAGACATGTATGTACAGCTGCCAATTCCCTGAGGGCCTATGCACATCTGGATTTCTCTGACAGTATAAGTGGCCTTAGATGAGCGCTGTTCTTAAGACATTCCCCTTTTCTGCAATGATTCGTACAGTAGACCCAGTGCTTTACTCCTGGGAAGAGTCATGTTACACAAACTCTGACTACTACTCTTTACAGTGTAAACTAAAACCAGGCACTGAGCTCAGTATCTTGCCCCCCCTAGATCACCCAGATCCTGCTTACTAACAGTGTGGGTCTCCTGCTTCACAGATCATCCGGGGCAGCAGCAGCAAAATGAGGAGGATGGCGGCCAATGAAGAGACTGGCGGTGGCTGCAGGGGCACAGTCATTCTTCTTGTCAGGACCTGCACATGGGTCCAGGACTCCTTTGGATGACATGATGTGTCCTTGCACATATCTTGATGCCACGCTGTGCCAGGCTGCGGCTGAAGACATCTGTGGATTGTGTAGGGTAGTCTGTTGTCTTGAAAGGTGCAGCATCTCATAGTGAATCTCCAGTCTATCCCTGCAGCACATGGACTGGCGGAGGCTGAGCGCCCAGCGGGTCTGTAAATGAGATCCATAAGTAAATGATTCATGGTGTACAATACAAGACAGATGAATGTACAGCCGGGTGTACATGATGCATATATGAACCTATGTAGACTAGATAATCAACCTCCATCCCTTGTGCTGACAGCAACTACAAAGCCATCTGGAAGACGGATCAAATAGCACAGCCCTGTAGCCAGCCATAGCGCGGATCATACAAGACACATTAAAGGGTGATATCACACAAAACAGTAATGCAGCTGCCTAACCCCGAGCCCTACTCATCAGGGGGAGGAGAGAAAACTATCTGCATGAAAATTGTCAATGCATTTGTGAAGCCCCGCCCATATATTTACTTATGCAAATCCCTAATTTGGCGGGAAAAGGGGGTGTGGTCTTCAACCCGTAATTTGCGTTACTCCACATTCACACCATTTATCTGGGAAGAAAGATGGTGATGTGAAATTTCGGCTGAAACCTTGATTTCTTCAATTTGTTCCATATTCTCCAATACCCATACTTAAAGGGATTGTCAAATAATATTGATCGACCTGTTAGAGAGGGATAAAGCAGTACTGGATAACCCCAGCGGAATTCATTTAGGACCACAGCAGCGCAGTCAGCGACGTCGGTGCAGCTGTTCCTGGAAAGTGATGGCGTCTACTTGTCGGAGAGGGGGGGCACTTCTGCTCTGATGAATTAGTAAAGGATGCATCTGATGAGCGGTCGTTCAATGGCTGCCGCCGGCATGAGACACAAGCAATCATGTCACTCTCCGTGAACTGCACCTCTGCAGGAGGAGAATGTACACGTTTGTGTTTTATGTGGGGCCCTGAAATTATTAAACTGGGGCTGTCCGGTAGTTGACATCCTCTGAGAGGCCCATTTCACCCATCAGTCTTTTGCCATCAGCCACAATCCGTCGGCTCGACGGATCCATTTTTTTGACGGATCCGTCGCATCAGTCTGTCATCTGTTTCTTCCGTTTTTTGACAGATCCGTTTTTTAAAGGGGGTGGCTCCAAAGCGTTATTGGTTACTGAAGACCAATCACAGCACTGAGAATGACACGTGGGGTGTATTCTACGTTCTATACTGATATTGGTGCATGCTCAGTAAAAAAAACGGAATCCTGCGCCCAAAGGATTCCATTCTACCAAACGACGATGGCGACGGATTCATCGCCGTACATTTTTTCGACGTACACAAAAAACGTTGCTGTGATGTTGTTTCCGTCCAATGGACATACATTTTTCAACGGATTTTTTTAGGCCATCGCAATCCATCGCTAATACAAGTCAATGAGAAAAAAAACAGATCCAGCGGCATCAGTCGCTGGACCAGTTTTTCGGAGTTTGACGGATTGTGACTGATGGCCAAAAAACTGATGTGTGAAAGGTGCCTAAGGGACAGGTCATCAATATCAGGTCAGTGATCAGTTGCTATGTAAACCAAGAATGGTGCTGCTCTGTTCGATGATTAGCAGCCGCTGGAGCAGCTAATCACTGCTGATCGGAGGAGGTGCTGGGTGTCGATCCGCCACTGATATAATATGTTGACCGTCATTAATATCATAACAAAATTGTTTATTAAAATCCAATTGGAATATAGCAAAAGTGCAGTATATGCCAATTGGATTTTAATAAGCAAGTTTTGTAATAAAGGCTTCAAGCTTTTATCCGAGAGTTTGGAGCTGGATTTTTCTTCTATTTATACTGTACAGGCCGCCAGACAGGGTGTTTTTGCGTATGGAGAGGAAGCCCAGGCACAGGTGAGCCGGCTATCTGCCTAGTTGTAACGTATTAGGGCTCATGCACACGTTGCGTACTTACATGCATTTACGCTGTGTATTGCACTGCAGCGTAAATGCATGCGTCCTGCGTCCCCTGCACAATCTATGAACATTGTGCATGACACGTGTGCACGTTGCTTTTATGAACGCAGCGATTTGGGTGCTAAAATTTTGACCCAAATCCGTGCGTTCATAAAAGCAGCATGTCGATTATTTCTGCGTTTTGGATGCAGCTCCCGCTCTGTCTATGATGGGGGCAGCATCCTGAGCGCATTAAATCGACTTTTTTTTATACAAAAAAACTGCATTCTTTTTTCAGTGTTTCTGCAGCGATTTGACGCGCACATGTGCTGTCAAATTGCTGCAGAATATTCAGCAGTTACATGCGCATGAGTCCTTATTGAACCACCCCTTTAACATTTACCACACAAAATAAGGAGCATTTATGCCCCAGGAAAGGAACATCAAAGAGTGCAACTAACTTTTTGTTGCAGAACTTTGGGCAAAATCTCAGCTTTGCAGTGCAAAACCCAAATGGCAAAAACAATTCACATGTCAATTGTTTTTGCCATTTGCGTTTTGAACTGCAAAGCTGAGTTTTTGCCCAAGTTTCTGCCACAAAAAGGCTGCAGTTTGAACTGCATAGTGCGGACAAGAAAACCAAAATCCCATAGACTTTGCTTGAAAAGCAGAACACATCCATTTTGGCATTAAACGCTGCAGTTGAAAAAGCAGCAAAAAAGCAGGTAAAAAGCAACGTGGACACATAGCCTAAAGAGGCTACATCTGACAGTGGTTTTGCTAAGTTCTGTCCCTTTAACACTAGAACTACTGAGGTAGTCATTTTGACTACTTTGCACCATGTATTTCTATATAGGTGTCACGAGTCCAGTAGTTCTAGTGTTAAGGGTCCAATGTATGTGACTGTCCCACAAAATCAGAACTGTTGGTGAACAGATTTATCAAAACTGATGCAAAAGAAAAGGACAGAGACTGACCAATGCAACCAATCAGAATCCATCTCTCATTCTCAAGACACTCTTTGGAAAATGAAAGCTTAAAGGGGTATTCCCATCTTCAAGATTTTATCCCAATATGTAGTAGGTGCAATAATAAGAATATTATCAAATACCTCCAATTAGAAATGTAGTATAGTTCTCCTGATATAGCCATGTCTCTTACCTCATGTGCAGGGCATTGCAGTAGCTTAGGTATCCATGGTTACATCTCATATAGTGACAGTCAGCTGCTTGTGGTCGTAACCATGGATACCTAAGCTGCAATGCCCTGCACATGAGGTAAGAGACATGGTTATATCAGGAGAACTATACTACATTTCTAATTGGAGGTATTTGTTAATATTCTTATTATTACACCTACTACATATTGGAATAGGATCTTGGAGATGGAAATACCCCTTTAAATCTGATTTGTTGCTAGGGGCAACTACTTCACTTTGCTCCAGTTCTGAGACTTGTGATCATTTTTATATTCCACCTTTTAAAGAAGACGGGAACTTTCCATAAGACAGAATTGGAGGAGACGCAGAGCACTCTTCTTTAATATAAATGATACTGGTGTTAGGTTTTCTCATTTGAGTCATGTATTAAGTTTTTGGGACATTTGGAAAAAAAAACCTTTGCTCTACGTCCATTGTGCGGCTTTCAGTAGTTATAGTAGGTGTGGACAGGCTCCTATCTGGAGACGTTAGCTGCCCGGACATTTCTGAAATAAACTTTTAATAAACGTCAAAGACAATAATTCAGATATAAGATTTCTCCTGTGAGACATTTCCCTCAGTTTTGTTTAGATGTCGCAGGGCTCAGACTAATTGGTGGCAATTTTCCCAGAAAAGTCCCCATTCTGCCCGAGCCGTGTCCTTGCATGTATGAGAGAAGCCGGCGGGGCGGGGCTGAGGAGGCCGGCATAACCCTGCGTCCCCGGGCACCCCCCGGACCTCTGCCCCCGGCCTCTGCCCCGGGCCTCTCACCTCCCTCCTCAGGAGCGCCGGGTCCGGCTGGGACTGTCCGCCATCCCTCCTTCTGGGGTCTCCGGCCAGTGTGGAGCCCCTTCCCTCGCCCCTCACTCTGCCGGGAGCTCACACAGGGACGGACGGCTCAGTATGGAGGGCTGGGAGCTCACTGCCTCTCTGCAAGCAGGGAGCAGAGGAAAAGCAAACAGAGATGCTACCTAGACGGACAGCAGAGGTGTGGAGGAGGGGCTGGGACAGCAGGGACCATGGAGAAGTGGCTCCTACAGAGCCAGGGCTGAGTGTGAGGAAGAGACCGTCTTCCTGCCGGTATATGGCGCCCAGGAGGCAAAGAAAAGCAAAAGTGACACTGAGCTTCTGCCTCAGGTATCAGCCCTCAGAGACACCATATATCCTGCCTCATGTATCCTGCCTCATGTATCATCCCACAGAGACACCATGTATAAGCCCATGTATCCTGCCTCATGTATCATCCCACAGAGACACCATGTATCAGCCCATGTATGCTGCCTCATGTATCATACCAGAGAGACACCATGTATCAGCCCATGTATGCTGCCTCATGTATCATCCCACAGAGACACCATGTATCAGCCCATGTATCCTGCCTCATGTATCATCCCACAGAGACACCATGTATCAGCCCATGTATCCTGCCTCATGTATCATACCACAGAGACACCATGTATCAGCCCATGTATGCTGCCTCATGTATCATCCCACAGAGACACCATGTATCAGCCCATGTATGCTGCCTCATGTATCATACCACAGAGACACCATGTATCAGCCCATGTATCCTGCCTCATGTATCATACCACAGAGACACCATGTATCAGCCCATGTATGCTGCCTCATGTATCATCCCACAGAGACACCATGTATCAGCCCATGTATCCTGCCTCATGTATCATCCCACAGAGACACCATGTATCAGCCCATGTATCCTGCCTCATGTATCATACCACAGAGACACCATGTATCCTGCCTCATGTATCCTGCCTCATGTATCATCCCACAGAGACACCATGTATCAGCCCATGTATGCTGCCTCATGTATCATACCACAGAGACACCATATATCCTGCCTCATGTATCCTGCCTCATGTATCATCCCACAGAGACACCATGTATCAGCCCATGTATGCTGCCTCATGTATCATCCCACAGAGACACCATGTATCAGCCCATGTATCCTGCCTCATGTATCATACCACAGAGACACCATGTATCAGCCCATGTATCCTGCCTCATGTATCATACCACAGAGACACCATATATCCTGCCTCATGTATCCTGCCTCATGTATCATCCCACAGAGACACCATGTATCAGCCCATGTATGCTGCCTCATGTATCATCCCACAGAGACACCATGTATCAGCCCATGTATGCTGCCTCATGTATCATACCAGAGAGACACCATGTATCAGCCCATGTATGCTGCCTCATGTATCATCCCACAGAGACACCATGTATCAGCCCATGTATCCTGCCTCATGTATCATCCCACAGAGACACCATGTATCAGCCCATGTATCCTGCCTCATGTATCATACCACAGAGACACCATGTATCAGCCCATGTATGCTGCCTCATGTATCATACCACAGAGACACCATATATCCTGCCTCATGTATCCTGCCTCATGTATCATCCCACAGAGACACCATGTATCAGCCCATGTATGCTGCCTCATGTATCATACCACAGAGACACCATATATCCTGCCTCATGTATCCTGCCTCATGTATCATCCCACAGAGACACCATGTATCAGCCCATGTATGCTGCCTCATGTATCATCCCACAGAGACACCATGTATCAGCCCATGTATCCTGCCTCATGTATCATACCACAGAGACACCATGTATCAGCCCATGTATGCTGCCTCATGTATCATACCACAGAGACACCATGTATCAGCCCATGTATCCTGCCTCATGTATCATACCACAGAGACACCATATATCCTGCCTCATGTATCCTGCCTCATGTATCATCCCACAGAGACACCATGTATCAGCCCATGTATGCTGCCTCATGTATCATCCCACAGAGACACCATGTATCAGCCCATGTATCCTGCCTCAGGTATCAGCCCTCAGAGACACCATGTATCAGCCCATGTATCCTGCCTCAGGTATCAGCTCTCAGAGACACCATGTATCAGCCCATGTATGCTGCCTCATGTATCACACCACAGAGACACCATGTATCAGCCCATGTATCCTGCCTCATGTATCATACCACAGAGACACCATGTATCAGCCCATGTATCCTGCCTCATGTATCATACCACAGAGACACCATGTATCAGCCCATGTATGCTGCCTCATGTATCATACCACAGAGACACCATGTATCAGCCCATGTATCCTGCCTCATGTATCATACCACAGAGACACCATATATCCTGCCTCATGTATCCTGCCTCATGTATCATCCCACAGAGACACCATGTATCAGCCCATGTATGCTGCCTCATGTATCATCCCACAGAGACACCATGTATCAGCCCATGTATGCTGCCTCATGTATCATACCACAGAGACACCATGTATCAGCCCATGTATCCTGCCTCATGTATCATACCACAGAGACACCATATATCCTGCCTCATGTATCCTGCCTCATGTATCATCCCACAGAGACACCATGTATCAGCCCATGTATGCTGCCTCATGTATCATCCCACAGAGACACCATGTATCAGCCCATGTATCCTGCCTCAGGTATCAGCCCTCAGAGACACCATGTATCAGCCCATGTATCCTGCCTCAGGTATCAGCTCTCAGAGACACCATGTATCAGCCCATGTATGCTGCCTCATGTATCACACCACAGAGACACCATGTATCAGCCCATGTATCCTGCCTCATGTATCATACCACAGAGACACCATGTATCAGCCCATGTATCCTGCCTCATGTATCATACCACAGAGACACCATATATCCTGCCTCATGTATCCTGCCTCATGTATCATCCCACAGAGACACCATGTATCAGCCCATGTATGCTGCCTCATGTATCATACCACAGAGACACCATGTAGCAGCCCATGTATCCTGCCTGCCTCATGTATCATCCCACAGAGACACCATGTATCAGCCCATGTATCCTGCCTCAGGTATCAGCCCTCAGAGACACCATGTATCAGCCCATGTATGCTGCCTCATGTATCATACCACAGAGACACCATGTATCAGCCCATGTATCCTGCCTCAGGTATCAGCCCTCAGAGACACCATGTATCAGCCCATGTATCCTGCCTCAGGTATCAGCTCTCAGAGACACCATGTATCAGCCCATGTATGCTGCCTCATGTATCACACCACAGAGACACCATGTATCAGCCCATGTATCCTGCCTCATGTATCATACCACAGAGACACCATGTATCAGCCCATGTATCCTGCCTCATGTATCATACCACAGAGACACCATATATCCTGCCTCATGTATCCTGCCTCATGTATCATCCCACAGAGACACCATGTATCAGCCCATGTATGCTGCCTCATGTATCATACCACAGAGACACCATGTAGCAGCCCATGTATCCTGCCTGCCTCATGTATCATCCCACAGAGACACCATGTATCAGCCCATGTATCCTGCCTCAGGTATCAGCCCTCAGAGACACCATGTATCAGCCCATGTATGCTGCCTCATGTATCATACCACAGAGACACCATGTATCAGCCCATGTATCCTGCCTCAGGTATCTGCCCTCAGAGACACCATGTATCAGCCCATGTATCATCCCACAGAGACACCATGTATCAGCCCATGTATCCTGCCTCATGTATCACACAGAGACACCATATATCAGCCCATGTATGCTGCCTCATGTATCATCCCACAGAGACACCATGTATCAGCCCATGTATCATACCGCAGAGACACCATGTATCAACCCATGTATCATACCGCAGAGACACCATGTATCAACCCATGTATCCTGCCTCATGTATCATCCCACAGAGACACCATGTATCAGCCTAAGTATCATCCCACAGAGACACCATGTATCCGGCTTCTGGTATCAACCCTCAGAGACACCATGTATCAACCCAAGTATCATCCCACAGAGACACCATGTATCTTCCCATGTATCCTGCCTCATGTATCAACCCGCAGAGCCACCATCTAACAGCCCATGTCTCATCCCACAGAGACACGGTCACCGTGTATAAGCCCATGTATCCGCTCATTTATCATCTCACAGAGACACCAAGTATCCTGCCTCAGGTATCAGCCCACAGACACATCATGTATCCTGCCTCAAGTATCAGCCCATGTATCATTCCAAAGGTATCAGCCCACATACACCATGTATCAACCCATGTATGCTGCCTCAAAAATTAGCCATAGCGACATCCTGTATCCGCCCATGTATCATCCCACAGAGACACTATGTATCAGCCCATGTATCCTGCCTCAGATATCAGCCCACAGAGATACCATGTCAGGTCCTGTGTATTCAGCAGTGAGTACAGGGCCTACAGTATATGGCAGCACTTAGAGTACATAAGTACATATGGCGCTACGATACAGACTTAGGTACGACCATGTTCAGACAACGTATGGAAAATCGTCCAATTTTCATTGATAAAAAAAAGATGTCCATATAGCATCCTTTTTTTTAACTAATGCACCTATTAAGTTTAATGGATCAGTGTGACGTGAAAACGGATTCCACATACACTACGATGGTGCCTGTGTTGTCTGTAAACTAACACACAGATCCCACATACAATGGGGGGGTCCCTGTGCTGTCTGTAAGCTAACACATAGATCCCACATACACTGGGGGGGTCCCTGTGCTGTCTGTAAGCTAACACATAGATCCGACATACACTGCGGGGGTCCCTGTGCTGTCTGTAAGCCAACTAATGTACTGGAGAAAACAGGACTCTGTGAAATAAAATAATTTCTTTACTCACCTGTCTCCAGCGCTGCTGTCTTCGGCACTGCTATCACTTGCTTCCAGGCCCGCTCATTATGCTCATGAATATTCACTGCACTGCGGACTGGAAGCAGCAGCATCAGAGACATCAGCATCGGGGACAGCAGTGCTCGGGACAGATGAGTAAAAAGTTCCTATCACAGATAGCAAATGCCATCGAGAGCACAGCTCCACTATATCACTATATCACTTAGGAAAATCTACATACAGTCATATGAAAAAGTTTGTATAGAAAATATACTCCGGCACACTATAGAAAAATGCGAAGAAGAGTCCAATATGATGCTCAAAAAATGTCTTTATTACAAATGTAAATGTTTCCAACGTTTCTACCCGTCAAGGGTTTTCTTCAAGGACTAATATGTAATAACAGGAAAAGAAAAAAATACAATGTCACAACAATACATAATTGTTACACAATAACAGCATGTATTACACACAAATGAAAAAAAGAAAAAGAAACAAGAGAGAATTCATTTTGAAAACGATATACAGGTTATGAGCATTCCATAAAGAATGTACACAAGAATCACCCATGAACTAAATTAAGTAAATTCAAATGAAATAATCCTCCCTACAGGGATCAATTATAATATGTACATACAAAATCCGAGGACCAGAAGTCAAGACATACCTATGATAGATGAGACTAGAGTTCTTAAACGAGCACCAAAAACACGTCAGGTGAATCAACTATTGGTATCCAAAAAGGTACTAGAAGGTGAAACATGAAATGTTAATGTTGTGAATGATCATGAGAAAAAGGGGGGATAATAGGGGTTATGTCAAGGGTATACCTAAAGAGACCAGTGTTGAGATCAAGACATCGGATCATATGAACAAAGAAATGAAAGAAAGACCTCCGCCGTTCTGGGAAGTTAGATAAGAGAGAAAAATTCATCTGTTTACTGTGAGTGTTTCATGTAGAGACCCAAAACATATAAGTTCCCTTGAGGGGCATACCTTACCAATGTGATCGGTGTGTTAGTTCCTTAAGGGTCATGGACAAGATAATTCTAGATGTAAAAGATCATATTCATATTAACGGTAAAAGACATGTAAGAAGCTCAAATGGCACGCATTCCATCAGAGAGAGCATACCTCATGGGTAAGGCCAATGTGTAAAAAAGGGTCCAGGACCACGTTCAAGTCAGATTGACCTATGCAGGTGAGTAGTTAGTACTGTGATATACAAAAAAACGTTATCTATGTTATGTATAAAGGTATCACTGGAAATTGGAACCACTAAGGGTAGAGTAAAGTTATAATACCTATAAACTTGGGAGTGGGTCTCAAATGGTTCTCCAGAAGTTTGAAGAATCAAGATGAACATACAACTAACCTCACCACAGCAAGTGGACCACATAAAAGTTATGCTGTATCAGCCCCAGGTCCAAGGAGGTAAGTATGCTTTATGGTCTAGGAAAACATATGTATAACATGTAAAATGATAGTATAGGTTATAATGTTATTTCCTTCAACAGACCAATGTAAGAGACTCCATCATACCTTATAGAATGATGGTTCATGTAATGCAGGTGAGGCTACCTCAGTTGTGTGGCAAATCTGTAGGATTCATATGTATTCACCATATATGGGAAAGAGACTATAATGTTCACAAAGAGCAAACATGTGAGATCACTAATGTCTAAAGATCAGGAGGTATAAGCAGTGGTAGAAAAAAAATACCTGACCTAATGTTGTCTGTATATAAGTTCTAGGTAAGAGCGGGCCAAAGGCTCTATAAGGAGTAGAGGAAAAGGTTAGGTGAAGAAAAAAAGGCAAAAGTAGTCATAGTGGAGACTAGAAGTTCCGTTACATACCTTAATGCAAAACAACCACGTGTGAGGCGCCAGACGCCATGTGTATGGAGTGCGGGGTATTTATATTAAACCAGGAAGTCAGCGCTTCCAATGAAAGAAGGACCGCACACGTCACACGTCACGCTGGCGTCCGCAGGCGTGATGACGTCATGTGCCGCGCATGCGCAGTGTAGCCGAACGCCGCTGCTGTAGCGTCAGCCCCGCGCATGCGCGGAAGACAAAGCCCACACGCCTGCGTGTGGGGGAAGTGAGCGTGAGCGTGTCTAATGTCTAGACACGCTCACGCTCACTTCCCCCACACGCAGGCGTGTGGGCTTTGTCTTCTGCGCATGCGCGGGGCTGACGCTACAGCAGCGGCGTTCGGCTACACCGCGCATGCGCGGCACATGACGTCATCACGCCTGCGGACGCCAGCGTGACGTGTGACGTGTGCGGTCCTTCTTTCATTGGAAGCGCTGACTTCCTGGTTTAATATAAATACCCCGCACTCCATACACATGGCGTCTGGCGCCTCACACGTGGTTGTTTTGCATTAAGGTATGTAACGGAACTTCTAGTCTCCACTATGACTACTTTTGCCTTTTTTTCTTCACCTAACCTTTTCCTCTACTCCTTATAGAGCCTTTGGCCCGCTCTTACCTAGAACTTATATACAGACAACATTAGGTCAGGTATGTTTTTTCTACCACTGCTTATACCTCCTGATCTTTAGACATTAGTGATCTCACATGTTTGCTCTTTTTGTGAACATTATAGTCTCTTTCCCATATATGGTGAATACATATGAATCCTACAGATTTGCCACACAACTGAGGTAGCCTCACCTGCATTACATGAACCATCATTCTATAAGGTATGATGGAGTCTCTTACATTGGTCTGTTGAAGGAAATAACATTATAACCTATACTATCATTTTACATGTTTTACATATGTTTTCCTAGACCATAAAGCATACTTACCTCCTTGGACCTGGGGCTGATACAGCATAACTTTTATGTGGTCCACTTGCTGTGGTGAGGTTAGTTGTATGTTCATCTTGATTCTTCAAACTTCTGGAGAACCATTTGAGACCCACTCCCAAGTTTATAGGTATTATAACTTTACTCTACCCTTAGTGGTTCCAATTTCCAGTGATACCTTTATACATAACATAGATAACGTTTTTTTTGTATATCACAGTACTAACTACTCACCTGCATAGGTCAATCTGACTTGAACGTGGTCCTGGACCCTTTTTTACACATTGGCCTTACCCATGAGGTATGCTCTCTCTGATGGAATGCGTGCCATTTGAGCTTCTTACATGTCTTTTACCGTTAATATGAATATGATCTTTTACATCTAGAATTATCTTGTCCATGACCCTTAAGGAACTAACACACCGATCACATTGGTAAGGTATGCCCCTCAAGGGAACTTATATGTTTTGGGTCTCTACATGAAACACTCACAGTAAACAGATGAATTTTTCTCTCTTATCTAACTTCCCAGAACGGCGGAGGTCTTTCTTTCATTTCTTTGTTCATATGATCCGATGTCTTGATCTCAACACTGGTCTCTTTAGGTATACCCTTGACATAACCCCTATTATCTCCCCTTTTTCTCATGATCATTCACAACATTAACATTTCATGTTTCACCTTCTAGTACCTTTTTGGATACCAATAGTTGATTCACCTGACGTGTTTTTGGTGCTCGTTTAAGAACTCTAGTCTCATCTATCATAGGTATGTCTTGACTTCTGGTCCTCGGATTTTGTATGTACATATTATAATTGATCCCTGTAGGGAGGATTATTTCATTTGAATTTACTTAATTTAGTTCATGGGTGATTCTTGTGTACATTCTTTATGGAATGCTCATAACCTGTATATCGTTTTCAAAATGAATTCTCTCTTGTTTCTTTTTCTTTTTTTCATTTGTGTGTAATACATGCTGTTATTGTGTAACAATTATGTATTGTTGTGACATTGTATTTTTTTCTTTTCCTGTTATTACATATTAGTCCTTGAAGAAAACCCTTGACGGGTAGAAACGTTGGACACATTTACGTTTGTAATAAAGACATTTTTTGAGCATCATATTGGACTCTTCTTCGCATTTTTCTATAGTGTGCTGGAGTATATTTTCTATATTGACTGCCTTTTCTCCAGAGCACCTACATCTAAGATTGGTTGAGCCAGGTTTTATCCTCTATATGAAAAAGTTTGGGCACCCCTATTAATGTTAACCTTGTTTCTTTATAACAATTTGGGTTTTTGCAACAGCTATTTCAGTTTCATATATCTAATAACTGATGGACTCGGTAATATTTCTGGATTGAAATGAAGTTTATTGTACTAACAGAAAATGTGCAATCCGCATTTAAACAAAATTTGACCGGTGCAAAAGTATGGGCACCTCAACATAAAATTGACATTAATATTTTGTAGATCATCCTTTTGCAAAATTAACAGCGTCTAGTCGCTTCCTGTAGCTTTTAATGAGTTCCTTGATGAAGGTATATTTGACCATTCCTGTTTACAAAACAATTCCAGTTCAGTTAAGTTTGATGGTCGCCAAGCATGGACAGCACGCTTCAAATCATCCCACAGATGTTCAATGATATTCAGGTCTGGGGACTGGGATGGCCATTCCAGAACATTGTAATTGTTCCTCTGCATGAATGCAGTAGATTTGGAGCGGTGTTTTGGATCATTGTGTTGCTGAAATATCCATCCCCTGCGTAACTTCAACTTCGTCACTGATTCTTGCACATTATTGTCAAGAATCTGCTGATACGGAGTTGAAGCCATGCGACCCTCAACTTTAACAAGATTCCCGGTGCCGGCATTGGCCCTACAGCTCCAAAGCATGATGGAACCTCCACCAAATTCTACTGTGGGTAGCAAGTGCTTTTCTTGGAATGCCGTGTTTTTTTGCCTCCATGCATAACGTCTTTTTGTATGACCAAACAACTCAATCTTTGTTTCATCAGTCCACAGGACCTTCTTCCAAAATGTAACTGGCTTGTCCAAATGTGCTTTTGCATACTTCAGGCGACTCTATTTGTGGCGTGCTTACAGAAACGTCTTCTTTCGCATCACTCTCCCATACAGCTTCTCCTTGTGCAACGTGCGCTGTATTGTTGACCGATGCACATTGACACCATCTGCAGCAAGATGATGCTGCAGATCTTTGGAGGTGGTCTGTGGATTGTCCTTGACTGTTCTCACCATTCTTCTTCTCTGCCTTTCTGATATTTTTCTTGGCCTGCCACTTCTGGGCTTAACAAGAACTGTACCTGTGTTCTTCCATTTTATTATTATTATTATTTATTATTATTATAGCACCATTTATTCCATGGCGCTTTACAAGTCAAAGAGGGTATACGTACAACAATGATTAACAGTAGAAAACAGACTGGTATAGGAGGAGAGAGGACCCTGCCCGCGAGGGCTCACAGTCTACAGGGAATGGGTGACGGTACAATAGGTGAGGACAGAGCTGGTTGCGCAGTGGTCTACTTGACTGAGGGCTATTGTAGGTTGTAGGCTTGTTGGAAGAGGTGGGTCTTGAGGTTCTTCTTGAAGTTTTCCACGGTAGGGGAGGGTCTGATGTTCTGAGGTAGAACGTTCCAGAGTATGGGGGATGCACCGGAGAAATCTTGTACGCGATTGTGGGAAGAGGAGATAAGAGAGGAGCAGAGAAGGAGATCTTGTGAGGATCTGAGGTTGCGTGCAGGTAGGTACTGGGAGACTAGGTCACAGATGTAGGGAGGAGACAGGTTGTGCATGGCTTTGTAAGTCATGGTTAGTGTTTTGAACTGGAGTCGTTGGGTGATGGGAAGCCAGTGAAGGGATTGGCAGAGTGGCGAGGCTGGGGAGTAGCGAGGGAAGAGGTGGATTAAGCGGGCCGCAGAGTTTAGGATAGATTGGAGGGGTGCAAGAGTGTTGGAAGGGAGGCCAGAGAGCAGGAGGTTGCAGTAGTCAAGGCGGGGGATGATGAGGGCATGCACTAATGTTTTTGCATTTCCTTGCTATGTTCCTCACAGTGGAAACTGACAGTTTAAATCTCTGACAACTTTTTGTATCCTTCCCCTGAACAACTATGTTGAATAATCTTTGTTTTCAGATCATTTGAGAGTTGTTTTGAGGAGCCCATGATGCTACTCTTCATAGGAGATTCAAATAGGAGAACAACTTGCAAGTGGCCACCTTAAATACCTTTTCTCATGATTGGATACACCTGCCTATGAAGTTCAAAGCTCAATGAGGTTACAAAACCAATTTAGTGCTTTAGTAAGTCAGTAAAAAGTAGTTAGTGAGTGTTCAAATCAAGAAATTGATAAGGGTGGCCATACTTTTGCACCGGTCAAATTTTGTTTAAATGCGGATTGCACATTTTCTGTTAGTACAATAAACGTAATTTCAATCCAGAAATATTACTCAGTCCATCAGTTATTAGATATATGAAACTGAAATAGCTGTTGCCAAAACCCAAATTGATATAAAGAAAAAAGGTTAACATTAATAAGGGAGCCCAAACTTTTTCATATGACTGTAATTGTGCATGGAGCAGGCTCCGGACCACTAAGCAGTACCAGTGGGGACGGCTACCCGGACGAGCCCCCTAGAGTGGCAGCGGCACCCAGAGATTTGGTTTACTTCTGTGTCAGAGTCTGCTTAATGATTGCACCAATGTCTACACAACATGAGTGAGTACACTGCACACCCTGCGTCCTGCCTGCCCGCATAGCCTGCATAACGCTATGAGCCACTGTTCTCCAGAGTCCCGGGGTCTCCCCTACCCGTGGAGGGATCACGATCTGGCTGCCCCACTCCATCTACCCCGGGTACTCCCATCGGCAGCAGCAGTACTCCCCTTCTCGCGAACCACGGGTGGCATCACGAACTATCCCTTGTAAGTAACCCCCCTTTACATTTGAAGTGGCCGCAAGCCCCCGGGTCTGGACACCCTCGAGCCACAGCAACTCTGGATCCGAGCAGTTCGACTGCTGCAGGGGCGGCACATGAAGATGCTGGCAGTGCAGGGGCTGTCAATCACGTCTAGGGGGCGTGACTGCAGCTTCTCAGCACCAAAAGTCCCATTTTAAAATGATAAAATTTTAATGCAGTAACCAGTGATGAGTGAGCACTACTATGCTCGGGTGCTCAGTACTCATTAATTACTATTGATGAGTTGGACGCTCAGATGAGTGTGACGCGAGTGCCCAAGTATAATGAAAGGAGCACAAAGCAAAGACATCGGCAGTCAATCACTATCAGGGGCTTGAGTACAACTACAGAACTCAGACTAGTGTCAGTGAGTAAATGCTCGTCTGACTAGTCCTGGCTCATAACATATAGCAAGGGGCTATGCAAGCTAATTTTGCTCAACATGTGCAGTTCCATAAAACAATGAACATAGTACTGCAATACCTGTATAAGGGTATGTGCACACGCTGCATATTTCGTGCAGAAAGTTTCTGCACCAAATCTGCACCTTGTGGTAGGAAAACAGCTTTTTTGGGGGGCGGGGGTGTTTTTTTGTATGCGACAAGGAAAAGACTGTCAATAAAGCTAGGTTAATAACAAAGAAAAAAAAAAGCTTTCTTGAGATAATTTCCTGGTTCAACCATTCTTCTGTGTAATTTTACAGTGTCCTGCTCCTAATGACATCACATTCTGTTTTAGCCATGCTTTTTTGTGTTTAAAAACGCTGTAAAACTGTACCAAAAATTCACTGTGTGAACACACCTGTGGATTTGCAGTGTTTTGTCATCACAACATTGAAGTCAATGGGTGAAAAACTGCTGCAAATCCGGACCAATAATTGACATGCAGATTTTTTTTCTGCCTCATAATCTGCTATAAATCTGAAAAGAAAAAAACGCAGCGTTCGCACAGCATTTCAGAAATCTCATAGACTTTGCTGGCTTCAGGAGAGGCATGCAGATTTTGAAAAAAAACGCATCAAAAACGCCTCAAAAACCACAGCTTGTGCACTAGACCTTAACATATAAAAAGTCATTAGGCTCATACATATTCACTGCCTCCCCGTCTGTGATTGGTTGCCGTCAGACATGCCCCCACGCTGAGTGACAGCTGTCTGACTGCAACCAATCACAGCCGCTGGTGGGCGGCTCTAGGAAAATAAATAAATAATTTAAAAAAAACGGCGTGCAGCCCCCCCGATTTTTGATACCTAGCCAAGATAAAGCCTCACTGCTGAGGGCTGGTATTCACCGGCTGGGGAGACCCACGTTATTAGGAGCCCCCCAGCCTAAAAATATCAGCCAACAGCCACCCGGAATTGCCGCATCCATTAGATACGACAGTCCCGGGACTTTACCAGGCTCTTCCTGGTATATGGCCAACAATGACATTTTCTGCGGCCACCGGGCTGATTCCCGGGGACCGCAGTGCTGGGGCGGCAGCCGCATCTTGCTGGCTGCTGGCCCTTTAAGACCCCGCAGGTCGCATTCAATACTGAACGCTGCGATTACGCTGGCACTGGCTACGTGAGGACGTACGGGCGGGAGGTGCACTACAGTCCAACAGAAGAGGAGCGACTGCCCCATCACCCCACAGGTCCTACTGTGCCAGGCAGCGCTCTCTCTGTCCCCGGCGGCAGCGCTCTGTCTGTGCCCGGCGGCAGAGCTCTGTCTGTGCCCGGCGGCAGCGCACTGTCTGTGCCCGGCGGCAGCGCTCTGTCTGTGACCGCAGCCTCCCCCAGCGCTCTCTGTGATC